>NC_074704.1:27069523-27217023 GCF_029448725.1 Salvelinus fontinalis | reverse complement strand
AAGAAAAGGACCTTTGCTTGCAGCACATTGTAGCATATACAACATAAGAGGTGTTTATATTATCAACGTCTGATTGTTGCTTATCGGTGCGGATTCAATAGGTTGTCATTAAAAGATCAAGACACTGACAAACACAAACACACATTCTCCCTCAGTCACCACAGCCTTGAGAAGGAGGTGGTGAAATGGCCCTATCCCCATTGCTGGAAGGAGCAGACACCTCGTTGACAGAGTCAGAGTGACCCCTTCTGGCATTGAGACAATTAGTCGGCCATGACAGGGGGTGCCAAAAGGGCTTACACACCCAGCGCTGTTCGACAGCTAGCGAAGACGAACCAATGAACGAGGAACGTGACGCCGAGGACATAAAGAAGTGGAGGGAGCCTCATGGTTGCCGTATGTCCCAATATGGATGAAGGAGGATTAAGTAAGTAATGAACAATGAATAGTAGGATGGACAAATTCGATGTCTTGGAAATCAACTCCGCATAAAATAAACAATAGCATCTGTATTTTCAGCATACAAATGGATACAGACTCTGTTTCAGTAGGCATGACCCCCCTGCCCCCTTGCTTCTGCTTTTTTGCCTAATGGCCGGACGTTATGCAGACGTTCTCCTCGGGGTGATCTGCCTGCGTCCTTGGGATATTGTCCGCATCGCATCTCGTATATAGGTCAGGCTGTTGTCAGACAGTCTCTCTCTCTCTCCCTGACACACTTTCCAGGGCGTATAACTCATGTCCTTCCCTAAGTGCTTGGGTGTACTAGAAGATAGCAGTAAAGACATTCCTCGGGGATGTTCATAGTCTTCTGATGTTCCTTTAGTGTTCCCCTGTGATCCAAGAAGAACAAAACATCCTCCTGACACCTATTTTCTCACATGTTCATTTGGGCACTATCAACAGGCGTTAAGATATTCGATGCCTCATAGGTTTTTTCACTGTAGATAGATTTTTGTTTGCCCTTTAGATTTAGTGTATTGCTCTGGGGTTTGTTTGTGCTTATTTGTGCTTATCCCTCAGCATGGCACTGACTTCGTCGTAGACTACTGTGTAAAATCTGCAAGTCTGATTACAGAGCCTTGCGGTATACACCCCAAAATGTTTGCAGCGGATGTTGGATGCCATACCAACCAGCATACAGTACGTTAACTTAACATTGTCGAGGAGATCAATGTGTAAAGCCACCTTGGTGGCGTTTCAGGTTGTTTTTTTTGGAGTTGTGCTGTGCAGATTAGACATTGTGTGATCTGATCATTTCTACCGAGTGATACCTGAAACAGCACCCTATCCTACCTTCTATTAGCAATGCATTCACCTGGGAGATCACACGACTGTATAGCATGGAATTAGCACCCACGCACCGAAACAGAAGTAGCCCCCAGTCCGCATGATGTACACTTATGTAATGCATAGGCTTCTATGAATTATCTACCCCCCATATATACAGTTGAAGTCGGAAGTTTACATACACTTAGGTTGGAGTCATTAAAACTTGTTTGTCAACCACTCCACAAATTTCTTGTTAACAAACTATAGTTTTGGCAAGTCAGTTAGGACATCTACTTTGTCCATGACACAAGTAATTTATCCAACAATTGTTTACAGACAGATTATTTCACTCATAATTCATTGTATTACAATTCCAGTGGGTCAGAAGTTTACATACACTAAGTTGACTGTGCCTTTAAACAACTTGGAAAATTCCAGAAAATTATGTCATGGTTTTAAAAGCTTCTGATAGGCTAATTGACATCATTTGAGTCAATTGGAGGTGTACCTGTGGATGTATTTCAAGGCCTACCTTCAAACTCAGTGCCTCTTTGCTTGACATTATGGGAAAATCAAAAGAAATCAGCCAAAATTGTGGACCTGGTTCATCCTTGGGAGCAATTTTCAAATGCCTGAAGGTACCACGTTCATCTGTACAAACAATAGTACGCAAGTATAAACACCATGGGACCACGCAGCCGTCATACCGCTCAGGAAGGAGACGCATTCTGTCTCCTAGAGATGCACGTACTTTGGTGCGAAAAGTGCAAATCAATCCCAGAACAACAGCAAAGGACCGTATGAAGATGTTGGAGGAAACAGGTACAAGAGTATCTATATCCACAGTAAAACAAGTCCTATATCGACATAACCTGAAAGGCCGCTCAGCAAGGAAGAAGCCACTACTCCAAAACCGCCATAAAAAAAGACCGATTACGGTTTGCAACTGCACATGGGGACAAAGATCGTACTTTTTGGAGAAATGTCCTCTGGTCTGATGCAACAAAAATAGAACTGTTTTGCCATAATGACCATCATTATGTTTGGAGGAAAAAGGGGGAGGCTTGCAAGCTGAAGAACACCATCCCAACCGTGAAGCACGGGATGGCAGCATCATGTTGTGGGGGTGCTTTGCTGCAGGAGGGACTTGTGCACTTCACAAAATAGATGGCATAATGAGGAAGGAAATTCTGTGGATATATTGAAGCAAAATCTCAAGACATCAGTCAGGAAGTTAAAGCTTGGTCTCAAATGGGTCTTCCAAACGGACAATGACCCCAAGCATACTTCCAAAGTTGTGGAAAAATGGCTTAAGGACAACAAAGTCAAGGTACTGGAGTAGTCATCACAAAGCCCTGACCTCAATCCCATAGAACATTTGTGGGCAGAAGTGAAAAAGTGTGTGCAAGCAAGGAGGTCTACAAACCTGACTCAGTTACACCAGCTCTGTCAGGAGGAATGGGCCAAAATTCACCGAACTTATTGTGGGAAGCTTGTGGAAGACTACCCGAAATGTTTGACCCAGGTTAAACAATTTAAAGGCAATACTACCAAATATGAATTGAGTGTATGTAAACCTCTGACCCACTGGGAATGTGATGAAAGAAATAAAAGCTGAAATAAACAATTCTCTCTACTATTATTCTGACATTTCACATTCTTAAAATAAAGTGGTGATCCTAACTGAGACAGGGAATTTTTACTCAGATTAAATGTCAGGAGTTGTGAAAAACTGAGTTTAAATGTATTTGGCCAAGGTCTATGTAAACATCCGACTTCAACTGTATTACAAACGACATGATTCTATGAAACAATCCATGTAAAAAAGGGGGAATCATCAATATATAGACTGCTTATACAACACTGATCCTTTGGTTGAGGAGGTCACGCCTAGGTTAAGCCAGGGTTAGGGATAGAATGAACGATTATGACGCCCTTGCTCACAGCTTGTACATTATTAAATCACATAGTTTTAAAGGCTTACTTTGTGATCATTTTAAATGATCTTCATAGCATATCAAGTGCTGGGGCTGCATTGTATTGTTACAAATTAAGGAATGGGCCTTTAACGGTTATCTGTGCAGCTCTAATAGGATATTGTTACTCCAATCATAGTGTGTTGTTTTATCATCGCTCAGCTTTTTAATGCAATATCGTTAAGTGAGGTGGCTTTTATTTTCTGCTACAACCAATGGATATAATCAAAATATATCATATAGCTACACCTATTCCAAGAGCCCAAGGTTATGCTGCTTATTGTTCTCTGTTCTGACAGCTGTGGTGGACTGGGACATGCATATGGGGATCCTACTGGCATTGATGGCATTCTGTATGCACTTCCAGGTTTTAAATAAAAAACTAAGTTGACCTCTGATCTATGGCAGGCCAAAACGAAAAGGATAAGCCGAATAAAGGGATTTTTGTATGACACTGAAATTGTCTAACATTTAAAGACTGACCTATTATTCTGATACGACCCCCCTAGCTAAATTAAGTCTGCTAAATGTGGTAATAAGATAACAGGCTCGGATTTCAACTTGGGTAACCTTGTTTGATACAAATGTATGCAGCTTTTGGTGTGTGTGTGTGTGTGTGTGTGTGTGTGTGTGTGTGTGTGTGTGTGTGTGTGTGTGTGTGTGTGTGTGTGTGTGTGTGTGTGTGTGTGTGTGTGTGTGTGTACCTACATGTCTAAGGGGGTGCTAGGACCATCTGTGCCTGCTTTCTCTAACCCTCTCGCGCTGAAATCATTGTCCTTGGCATCTGGAGCATCTCATGCAGCCAGATCCATGCACCCTATTCCCTATCATGTATATTTCACTACTTTTGCCCAGGGCCCATATGGCTCTTTTGCCCGTAGGGCCCTCAGACTCAACTCTGGACCTCAAAGCCATTTCCACTGCATTTTGTCATGGTTCCCCACTAATCAGGGACTGATTTCGACCTGGGACTCAAGGTGTTTGCGATTCATTATTAGGTAGAACAGAAAACCAGCAGGCTCCGGACCTCGTAAGGTAAGAGTTAGGATGCCAATTGGGACGCACACATTAATAATTACAATTAGGTTTATGTTTATTTGAACATCTTGGTACATACAGTACCAGTCAAAAGTTTGGACACACCTGCTCATTCAAGGTTTTGTCTTTATGGTAGAATAATAGTGAAGACATCAAAACCATGAAATAAGACCTATGGAATCATGTCGTAACCAAAAAAAGTGTTCAACAAATCAAAATATATTTTATATTCTTCAAAGTAGCCACCCTTTGCCTTGATGACAGCTTTGCGCACTCTTGGCATTCTCTCAACCAGCTTTTTTTATGAAATGTTTTTTTTTTCACCTTTATTTAACCAGGTAGGCCAGTTGAGAACAAGTTCTCATTTACAACTGCAACCTGGCCAAGATAAAGCAAAGCAGTGTGACAAAAACAACAACACAGTTATACATGGGATTAACAAATGTTCAGTCAATAACACAATAGAAATATCTGTATAAAGTGTGCGCAAATGAAGTAAGGAGGTAAGGCAATAAATAGGCCATAGTGGAGAAGTAATTACAAGTTAGCAGTTATTAACACTGGAGTGATAGATGTGCAGATGAGGATGTGCAAGTAGAAATACTGGTGTGCAAAAGAGCAGAAAAAGAAAAACAAATATAGGGATGAGGTAGGTAGTTGGTTGGATGGGCTATTTACAGATGGGCTGTGTACACCTGCAGCGATTGGTAAGCTGTTCTGACAGCTGATGCTTAAAGTTAGTAAGGGAGATATAAACCGTGCTACGGGTGGGTGTTGCTATGGTGACCAGTGAGCTGAGATAAGGTGGAGCTTTACCTAGCAAATACTTATAGATGACCTGGAGCCAGTGGGTTTGGTGACAAATATGTAGCGAGGACCAGCCATCTAGAGCATACACGTCGCAATGGTGGGTAGTGTATGGGGCTTTGGTGACAAAACGGATGGCACTGTGATAGACTGCATCCAATTAGCTGAGTACAGTGTTGGAGGCTATTTTGTAAATGACATCACCGAAGTCAAGGATTGGTAGGATAGTCAGTTTTACGAGGGTATGTTTGGCAGCATGAGTGATGGAGGCTTTGTTGCTGTATAGGAAGTCGATTCTAGATTTAATTTTGGATTGGAGATGCTTAATATAAGTCTGGAAGGAGAGTTTACATTCTAGCCAGACACCTAGTTATTTATAGTTGTCCACATATTCTAAATCAGAACCGTCCAGAGTAGTGATGCTAGTCGGGCGGGCGGGTGCGGGCAGTGATCGGTTGAAGAGCATGCATTTAGTTTCACTAGCATTTAAGAGCAGTTGGAGGCCACAGAAGGAATGTTGTATGGCATTGAAGCTCGTTTGGAGGTTTGTTAACACAGTGTTCAAAGAAGGGTATGTAGATGTATACAGAATGGTGTCGTCTGCGTAGAGGTGGATCAAATAATCACCCGCAGCAAGAGCGACATCATTGATATATACAGAGAAAAGAGTTGGCCCAATAATTGAACCCTGTGGCACCCCGATAGAGACTACCAGAGGTCCTTCATAAGGTCCTTCATGAGATAGTCACCTGAAATGCATTTCAATTAACAGGTGTGCCTTATTAAAAGTTAATTTGAGGAATTACTTTCCTTCTTAATGAGTTTGAGACAATCAGTTGTGTTGTGACAAGCTAAGGTTGGTGTATAGAAGATAACCATATAAAGACCAAGTCCATATTATGGAAAGAACAGCTCAAATAAGCAAAGAGAAACGACAGTCCATCATTACTTTAAGACAAGAATTTCAATAACTTTGCAAGTTTCTTCAAGTGCAGTTGCAAAAACCATCAAGCGCTATGATGAAACTGGCTCTCATGAGGACCACCACAGGAAAGGAAGACCCAGAGTTACCTAATATATCGCCGGTCATGTTTTTACTCGTTATAGGTGTTAAAAACATCAAGGTAGTTAATTTAAACCGTTTTATAGCAATTTATATCCGTTTAGTGCGATTTTATGGCATTTCTGTGTGACGCACTTCCAAGTGCTGGGCACTTTTCTAGTACATGCTGAACGTTAGTGGCCATTTTGACCGGACAAGAGGACATCTTTCGACCAAAAGACGATTAGACCGGAGAAAGGATTCATTGCCCAAGATTCTGATGGCAGTTCAGCTAATAGTAAGAACTATTTATGATGATAAATCGTTGTTCTGTCGAAAAATGTTAAACGCATATTCCGCCATTTTCTTTGGGGTAGCTTTGCTTTGGCGCACCATGTATTGCACAGTAAGGATAATTTTAAAAATGTAATTCAGCGATTGCATTAAGAACTAAATTGTCTTTCAATCGCTGCCCACCCTGTATTTTTTAGTCAAGTTTATGAGTATTTATGCATTAGACTAGATCACTGTCCAATATGGCGCCCAACATTTTCTTACCAGCTTGGCTACTTTTCTCATTGTATAACCACGATTTTGGTGGTTTGCACATATGGTATGCTAATATAACGATATATTGTGTTTTCGCTGTAAAACCCTTAGACAATCTGAAATATTGTCTGGATTTACAAGATCTGTGTCTTTCAATTACTGTACGCTGTGTATTTTTAAGAAATGTTTTATGATGAGTAATTAGGTAATGCACGTTGGTCTCTATACTTGCTCTGGCTGCTTCGGTGCTATTTTTGACGGTAGCTCTGATGGTAGCTGCAATGTAATACTGATTTATACCTCAAATATGCATATTTTTCGAACAAAACATAGATTTATTGTGTAACATGTTATAAGACTGTCATCTGATTAAGTTGTTTCTTGGTTAGTTTGGTTGGTTCTTGGTTAGTTAGGTTGGCTTTGTGCATGCTACTTGTCTGTCTGAAAAATGTCTGTCCTTCTTTGTATTTGGTGGTGAGCTAACATAAATATATATTGTGGTTTCCCTGTAAAACATTTAAAAAATCGGACATGTTGGCTGGATTCACACGATCTGTATCTTTAATTAGCTGTATTGGACTTGTTAATGTGTGAAAGTTAAATATTTCAAAAAAATATTTTTTGAATTTCGCGCTCTGCCTTTTCAGTGGAATGTGGGAGGAGTTCAGCTAGCGGAACCCCAGTCCCAAACAGGTTTTAAAGTAACAAACACATCTCAACATCAACTGTTCAGAGGAGACTGTGTGAATCAGGCCTTCATGGTTGAAATGCTGCAAAGAAACCACTACTAAAGGACACCAATAATAAGAAGAGACTTGCTTGGGCCAAGAAACACAAGCAATGGACATTAGACCAGTGGAAATTTGTCCTTTGGTCTGATGAGTCCAAATTTGCGATTTTTGGTTCCAACCGCTGTGTCTTTGTGAGACGCAGAGTAGGTGAACGGATGATCTCTGCATGTGTGGTTTCCACTGTGAAGCATGGAGGAGGAGGTGTGATGGTGTGGAGGTGCTTTGCTGGTGACACTGTCTGTAATTTATTTAGAATTCAATGCACATTTAACCAGCATGGCCACCACCATTCTGCAGCGATAAGCCATCCCATCTGGTTTGCGCTTAGTGCGACTATCATTTGTTTTTCAACAGGACAATGACCAAAGACACACCTCCAGATTGTGTAAAGGCTATATGACCAAGGAGAGTGATGCATCAGATGACCTGGAATATACAGTCACCCGACCTCAACCCAATTGAGATGGTTTGGGATGAGTTGGTGTCACGTATACTCCCTCTTCAGCGCTCTAGGTCACCAAGCTGCTCATTATTACGCACACCAGTCACCATCATTACACGCACCAGCGCCTCATCAGACTCACCTGGACTTCATCACCTTTCTGATTACCTTCCCTACATCTGTCACTCCCTTTGGTTCCTTCCCTAGGCGTTATTGTTTCTGTGTTGTTGTTTCATGTCTGTTCACTATTCATGTTTCTTGTTATGTTTGTTTGTTAAATGATTTACTCCCTGAACTAGCTTCCATACTCCCAGCGCACACTTTACAGAATGTGTTTTTTATTATTATTATTTTTAAAAAATTGGTAGGGGACGTCGGGTCCGGCTGCCGCTGCCGGAGCAATCGAGGATGCCTCAGCAGGCTCGTCAGGCTTCCATGCCTCAGCCGGCACGTCGGGTTCACAAGACTCGGTTAACCGGTCAAGCGTCTGTTGCTGAGTCTATCAAGGATGCCTCAGCTAGCTCGTCAGGTTCACAAGACTTGGTAGGCTTGGCAGGCTCCCATGCCTCAGCTGGCTCATCAGGTTTCCACGCCTCAGCCGGCTCGTCAGGTTCTCGCGCCTCAGCCGGCTCTTCAGGTTCCCGCACCTCAGCTGGCTCGTCAGGTTCCCGCGCCTCAGCCGGCTTGTCAGGTTCCCGTACCTCAGAAGGCTCAACAGGTTCCCGCGTCTCAGCAGAGGCGACCAGTCCACTCCTGGTCCCAGAGATTGTCTTTTTGGTCGGCGTCCTGCGGCTGGAGCCGCTCGTCAGGGAGGGGGTACTGTCACGTATACTCCCTCTCCGGCGCTCTAGGTCACCAGGCTGTTCATTATTATGCACACCTGTCACCATCGTTACGCACACCAGTGCCTCATCAGACGCACCTGGACTTCATCACTTTCTTGATTAACTTCCCTATATCTGTCACTCCCTTTAGTTCCTTCCCCATGTGTTATTGTGTCTTTTTCATGTCTGTACCCTGCTCTTGTTTTGTCCATGTTAATTTATTTATTCAATTTATTCACTCCCTGTACTTGCTTCCCGACTCCAAGGTTACACGTTACAGTTGGACTGCAGGGTGAACGAAAAGCAGCCAACAAGTGCTCAGCATATCTACCTAAATACACTGCTCAAAAAATAAAGGGAACACTTAAACAACACAATGTAACTGCCAACAGCCCAACACCGTGCAGGACGTTTGGCATTTGCCAGAGAACACCAAGATTGGCAAATTCGCCACTGGCGCCCTGTGCTCTTCACAGATGAAAGCAGGTTCACACTGAGCACATGTGACAGACGTGACAGTCTGGAGACGCCGTGGAGAACATCCTCCAGCATGACCGGTTTGGCGGTGGGTCAGTCATGGTGTGGGGTGGCATTTCTTTGGGGGGCCACACAGCCCTCCATGGGCTCGCCAGAGGTAGCCTGACTGCCATTAGGTACCGAGATGAGATCCTCAGACCCCTTGTGAGACCATATGCTGGTGCGGTTGGCCCTGGGTTCCTCCTAATGCAAGACAATGCTAGACCTCATGTGGCTGGAGTGTGTCAGCAGTTCCTGCAAGAGGAAGGCATTGATGCTATGGACTGGCCCGCCCGTTCCCCAGACCTGAATCCAATTGAGCACATCTGGGACATCATGTCTCGCTCCATCCACCAATGCCACGTTGCACCACAGACTGTCCAGGAGTTGGCGGATGCTTTAGTCCAGGTCTGGGAGGAGTTCCCTCAGGAGACCATCCGCCACCTCATCAGGAGCATGCCCAGGCGTTGTAGGGAGGTCATACAGGCACGTGGAGGCCACACACTACTGAGCCTCATTTTGACTTGTTTTAAGGACATTACATCAAAGTTGGATCAGCCTGTAGTGTGGTTTTCCACTTTAATTTTGAGTGTGACTCCAAATCCAGACCTCCATGGGTTGATAAATTTGATTTCCATTGATAATTTTTGTGTGATTTTGTTGTCAGCACATTCAACTATGTAAAGACAAAAGTATTTAATAAGAATATTTCATTCATTCAGATCTAGGATGTGTTATTTTAGTGTTCCCTTTATTTTTTTGAGCAGTGTATATGGATAGTGCATCATCAATAAATAAGTCATACACAACAAATTTGCACACCACCAATCGGAATACACATTGTCTGCAATGCACATTTTAAAGGCAATGTTTCCATGTTCACGGAGACCACAATACAGTAAAAGATGTATTTGTCGGCTCAATCGTAAATTACCTTTAAATGGTGCATTGCTTAAATACATGATCGAATTGATGCATATACATTATGAGGATAATACATAGTGGTTGTCTATAGATACCTGTGTATAGATCCACGTTAGGTTTTGTGTAAGTTTTGAGGTCAGTTCCAATCTCTTAATTTATGCAGATAGGACTATTTGACATTCATAAGTCAGTACTGTATGTCCCCGTTTTTCATGAAACATGGTAAATATATTTATGCAACTGTTTGAAATAGTCAAATGAAACAATACAAAAATGTATGTCTTTCAACACAAGTAGGCTAACAAACATGGTATTTATTGCGGTTTGCCATTGCTCAGCATACTTGAGTCTGCTGTTTTATATGCCTTGCTGACTATTGAGAGTCCGAGTGGGGTTTCACTGTGATACACGTTTCTGCAGTGTGTGCATTGAGAGATGTCCTCTGAGCAAGGCCATCATCATATGCTTCTCAACCCTCTAGGGAGAGTATCCATCTCCATTCACTGTTATTGATGTCCGGGGCTGTCTGTGTGTGTGTGTGTGTGTGTGTGTGTGTGTGTGTGTGTGTGTGTGTGTGTGTGTGTGTGTGTGTGTGTGTGTGTGTGTGTGTGTGTGTGTACACACTCTCTCTCTCTCTTTATGTCCCACCCCTCTCTCTCACACACACACACACTCTTTCTCTCTCTATCTGAAAGAATTGCAGTTGTCACACCCTGATCTATTTCACCTGTCCCTGTGCTTGTCTCCACTCCCCTCCAGGTGTCGCCCATCTTCCCCACTTAACACAGGTATAAATACCCAGGGGATTTCTGTCTGTCTGTGTCAGTTCATCTTGTTTTCCAAGTCAACCAGCATTTTTCTCTCAGCTCCTGTTTTTCCCAGTTTGTCTTTTTCCTCGTCCTCCTGGTTTTGACCCTTGCCTGTCCTGACTCTGAGCCCGCGTGCCTGATCAATCTGCCTGCCCCTGACCTCGAGCCTGATTGCCGCCCTGTACCGTTTTGGACTCTGCCCTGGCTATGAATGCTTGCCTGTCCCCGACCTGCCTTTTGTCTATAAATACCAGAGCTCAAACCACCTGCCTCCTGTGTCTGCATCTGGGTCTCGCCTTGTGTCGTGATAGAACGAATTGGCCATGACCAACCAGACTTGGAACCCCGCTTACCACCTCCGGAGCAATATTTCCCAGTGCTCCCTCATTTTTGAGCTACAGCCATCTTCGTTACCTTCGGACCGATTGAAGATAGATTATCTAAATTACGCTAATGTCTGGATGGGCGCTCTCCTTGTCGATGTCCGTTTGGTAGCAACAAAACTCAGTTTTGTCATAACCTGGAAGATTTCATGGCGGAGGTGAGGAAGGTATTCGATTCTCCGGTTTCCGGGAGAGAAGCGGCCCAAAATCTACTGAAGGGACATCAGAACTCCCGTAGTGTGGCAGACTATGCGGTAGAGTTTGGCACATTGGCCGCCAAGAGTGCCAGGAATCCGGAGGCTCTATTCGATACCTTCCTTCACGGTCTGTCAGAGGAAATAAAAGACTAGTTCGCAGTGCGGGAGTTACCATTGGACCTCGATTCCCTCGTCGCCCTCACGATTAGGATTGATGGGCGTCTACGAGAACGTCGAAGTGAGAGGAGGTCGGGTCTCGGGAACATTCGCTCATCCCCTGCTGCCTGCTCACCTCCGAAGGAATCCGGAAGTCCCCGAAGTGTGCACTTCCGAGGAGAGCCGAAGCCAACCGAGTTCCCTCGACAATCATCGGCGATGAGTGAGTCAGTTACCCATGAGCCTATGCAACTGGGCAGAGCTGGACTATCGCCTAGGGAACGTTCCCACAGGCTGAGCGCCAACTGTTGTCTGTACTGTGGGGCTGCGGGACATTATATAGCCACCTGCCCGGTTAAGAGACCTATTTATTTTGTAGGTACAAGTACTCTGGTGAGCCAGACTGGGAATCCTCTAGTTCCCATCACCTGCACTCACTTTGTTGTGATACTGCTGTGGGGAGACCAGTCTAAGTCTCTCCGGGTGCTCATTGACTCTGGGGTGGGTGAGAGTTTTATCAACGCTACACTAGTTTCTGAATTAGGTATCCACACTCAACTCCTCTCTGTTCCCATGGACGCTAGAGCACTGCACGGCCGCTCCGTTGAAAGAGTTACCCACAGCACTGTGCCTATTAATCTGTAGGTTTCAGGAAATCAGAGTGAGGCTATACAGCTTCTCCTCATTGATTCCCCTCATGTTCCTGTTTTGGGATTTTCTTGTCTTCAAAAACACAACCCAGCTATTGACTGGACCATGAGTTCAATCCTGGGTTGGAGTCAGTTCTGTCATTCCCATTGCCTCAAAGCGGCGCAGCCTTCCCTGAGACGTCCTCCTCTGGGCTTAAGTCAAGCCTCGGATTTCCCGCAGAATACCATGACCTCCTGGAGGTCTTTGAGTATAACAGAACTGATGTGGCAGGCGAAAACCCGAGGAAAATCAATCCGGAAATGTATTTTTTGAGGTCACAGGCCATTTCACTGCTAGCCTATTGGATAAACAAATAGATAGGACCCAGATTGCTGTTTCTATGGCTTCCACTAGATGTCAACAGTCTTTAGACAGGGTTTCAGGCTTGTTTCTTGAAAAATGAACAAGTAGTTGTAGTTTTTCCAAGGTGTCTCTCATTAGAACGTATTCTTGTTGTGGCGTGAATGATGTGCGCGCCCTTCGTTATTTATCTTCTCTATTGAACATACTATTCTCCGTCTTAAATATTATTGTTTATTTATATATTAGAGTTAATTAGAAACATCGTTTGACTTGTTTGGACGAACTTTACCCGGTAACTTTTTGGATTTGTTTGTATGCATGTTGAACGAGTAGATTACTGAGATCATTGGCGCCAACTAAATAGACTTTTTAGAACAAAAAGACCATTCATTGTGTAGCTGGGACCCTTGTGATTTCAAACAGAGGAAGATCTTTAAAGGTAAGTGATTTATTTCATCACTATTTGTGAATATGTGACGCCTGTGCTGGTTGAAGTATTTTGTGGGGCGCTGTCCTCAAATAATCACATGGTATGCTTTTGCCATAAAGCCTTTTTGAAATCTGACAACGTGGTTGGATTAACAAGAAGTTAAGCTTTTAAATTATGTAAGACACTTGTATTTTCATGAATGTTTGATATTACGATTTCTGTATTTTGAATTTCGCGCTCTGGAATTTCACTGGATGTTGTCGTAGGTGTCCCGCTAGCGGTTCATGCGCCCTAAGAGGTTTAAACATCAGTATTCAAAACACTCTTTCTTAACCACGTCTCAGTAATGACCAACACATCTGGATTGGAGCTGTGAACCCACACTTTCAATTGATCCATTTTAGGTAATAAACTTTGAGTGTTAACGTGCAGAAAACTTAGGCTTTTACGAGAGCAGATATCAGTGAAGCAGATATCGGAGCACAAGTCAGAATTGGGGCTAGCAACAGTAGATGGGCAAGGGTGTACATGCACATTTCCAGATATCATCAACATTAATACAATCAAGGCACGGCATAGGCAAGGGACAGCTCTGCAGTGCTTATTTATGACATCTGAATGTGCATCAGATGGCAACAAGATCATATTGTACAGCAATTTCATCAGGAAACATGAATACAAAGCCGACGAGAGGTGGTTAGAATAGAATGGGAGTCCAAAAGTCAGTGAAACCAATAGAGAGTCAGAGTCCCGAGTGTGGGAACAAACATGGTCTGTCCCACGGTTGGGTAAAGAAAGTTTGTCGTCAACAAAGTATGCAGGAGTCATGAGGCAAATAGCAAAATAGCTAAATGCACAAGAAATGTTTTAAATATATAACGACTTGGGGCTAGCCATTGTACGTTCAGAGTCACTCGCCCCAACAGTGCGTGTGTACTGGAGGCGTGCAAAAGCTCAGGAGAGAGGGGTGAGTGTGGTGGGTGTACCTGCACCAGACAGGGGGAGACAGGCCAGGGCAGACGGTGAACAGATCGCCAGGTGGAATCCAAGCAGCAGTGCAGCAGGCAACGGGATTAGATGTCACACCCACTTGGGAGAAGCTTTTATTTCTGGAGTCAGATTTCTTGAAGAAAATGCCAGTGAATGGTCTTTGAACAGCAGCAGGGGGCTTCAGAAGACTCCTGCCACTTGTTGGATCAAAAGGCCTCGACACCTTTTACTTCGCACCTTGGTGCTAATTGAAGTTGTATCTGATCTGTCCTTGCAAGACTGGGAGCCTTAATTCAGCATTCAGTCCCTATGAAGTAAAATATATCATTATAATGTACTTTATTTTTAGTTATTTTTTCTTGTAGCATGAAAGTATATCACAATTTTAGCAGCACTTCATGATAATAGTTTCTGGATCATCTGAAACGCTTCTTTTACAGTAGGTTTAAACCTCTCTAGGGTACGTGAGACGGTAGCGTCCCACCTCTTCAACAGCCAGTGAAACTGCAGGGCGCCAATTTCAAAACAACAGAAATCCCATAATTAAAATTCCTCAAACATACATGTATTTTACACCATTTTAAAGATTCACTTGTTGTAAATCCAGCCACAGTGTCCGATTTCAAAAAGGCTTCACGACGAAAGCAAACCAAACGATTATGTTAGGTGAGTGTCTATTCACAGAATAACACAGCCATTTTTCCAGTCAAAGAGAGGATTCACAAAAAGCAGAAATATAGATAAAATGAATCACTAACCTTTGATGATCTTCATCAGATGACACTCATAGGACTTCATGTTACACAATACATGTATGTTTTGTTCGGCACATCAATTTACAGGAATACTCATAATAAACATTGCTAAAAGATACAACTGATATGCATGGAACTTTAGATGCACTTCTCCTTAATGCAACCGCTGTGTCAGATTTCGAAAAAGCAACCCATGCAATAATCTGAGTCGGCACTCAGAGCCCAATCAAGACACAAATATAGCCGCCATATTATGCAGTCAACAGAAGTCAGAAGTAACATTATAAACATTCACTTACCTTTGATGATCTTCATCAGAATGCACTCCCAGGAATCCCAGTTCCACAATAAATGTTTGTTTTGTTCATTAATGTCCATCATTTATGTCCAAATTCCTCCTTGTTGTTCTAGCGTTCAGTACACTTTCCAAACTCACGACGCGTGGGCAGGTCCAGCGGAAAGTACGTACGAAAGTTTAAAAAAGTTATATTACAGTCCGTAAAAAGATGACAAACAAAGTATTGAATCAATCTTTAGGATGTTTTTCACATAATTCTTCATTAATGTTCCAACCGGAGTATTCCTTTGTCTTCAGAAGTGCGTTGGAACAGAGCTCGCTCTCACGTGAATGAACATGGTCAGGGCATGTTCAGGTCATGGTAGACCTTACTCATTCCTCTCTCCTTCAGGCCCCACTTCACAGTAGAGGCATCAGACAAGGTTCTAACGACTGTTGACATCTAGTGGAAGCCTTAGGAAGTGCACCATTACCAATATCCCACTGTATCTTCAATAGGAGCTGAGTTGAAAATCGACCAACCTCAGATTTCCCACTTCCTGGTTGGATTTTTTCTCAGGTTTTTGCCTGCCATATGAGTTCTGTTATACTCACAGACATCATTCAAACAGTTTTAGAAACTTCAGAGTGTTTTCCAAATCTACGCATACGCATATGCATATTATAGCTTTTATGGCTTTGTAGCAGGCCGTTTACTCTGGGCATGCTTTTCATCCGGACGTGAAAATACTGCCCCCTACCCCAAAGAAGTTAATAAAGGATCATCTCAACTTCTCAAGTGTTTTGATATCGAATAAATCATATGAAATATGAAATTCAGACTCTGGTGACGACTGCTTTGGGTTTGCACAGTAGATTGCGTGGGGATGTGTGTCTCTCTCTCCCTCTCCACATATCTAAGCTCCTGGCTGATGGATTAGAGAGACAGAGAGACAGAGAGGAGGATTTGAGATGACAGAGAAAGGTGCAGAAGGGAGGAGTAGAATTCTGGGGACTGAACAGTAGCCTAAATAGAAAGGTGAGGAGGGGCACGAGGAGCGATGAGAGGAGCCAGGCTATCTGGGCTCTAAATAGAACACATTCCCATGTGTTAAGTAGCAAAATGCCCCTGCCGTCAGAATGGTTTGACTTCAAAGTAGTGTTTCCAAATACACAGTGCCAGCTTATACTTTGAAGAGTAGACACGTCATATTAGTACATTACATTATTAAAGCTAAGAACTGAGACTTGCTGTTGGCTGAGTAGAAGAGCAAGAATGGCTACTATTTTTGTGTGTTTGAGATCATGAGAATCAAAGACAGGTGCATGGAAATGTTTCTCTTGTAATACAATGGTTTTCTTTCTGCAACTCCCCTTATCTTATCTACAGTATATCACTTGTCATATGAAACAGCAAGAAAAAAAAATCTAAATTGTTAGACAGGTTTAACATGATATTGCAAAGGCCTCCAACAACAATGTAAGGAAAACAGGACAATGGAAATTCGCAGGTGTAAATGAAATGAAACTAACAGCGTTTTCCGGCAATTGAAGTCAATTATGGTTGCTTGTTTGCCGACAGATTGGCTGAGGCTTCAGGCAGCAGCAGGCAACAGGAGTTATTTTTGAAAAGCAATTGTAATTAAAGATACAGCACAAACACACACACATATACACACACAAACCCATTTAAAAATACTCCCAACACGCTGGAACACCTATCATGTTGAGCCAATTATCCGTATTTCATTTCACAAGGTTAAGCAGACAGCGAATAATAACATATGGTACCAAAAAATCGATATAATTCCTAGTTGCTAAGGTAACAGCAAGCTTGCTCCCCAATTAAAAAAGGTAGCAGTGATAACTAAAATGGTAACAAAAAGCATCCTATTCAACATTTCTAATGTGCAATCGAAAATTACCATCTTCATTAACCTGAAGACTCATGTTAGCTCCCCAAGCTAATGACTAGGCTTTGGCTCAGAGGGCTAACACATTCTTGTGGCGCCCAAGAGAACCGTATTCGCCCCAGCCGGTCCTTCTCACGTCACCAAATTTGGCGATAGAAGTTTCAGCTAGAAGCAGACAATAGAGGTCACGCTGTCTGTGTCGAGATCGAGGCACTTGGGGGGCCATCACAAACAACAGTGTCCGTCTAACTCCACCATTACAAACCTTTACTGTGTCTCCCTTTCAGAGGAAGACAGCGGATATGTAGTCTGCGTCCCAAATCGCACCCCATTCCTTATAAAGTGTACTTCTTTTGACCAGGTTCCTCTGTTCAAAAGTATATAAGGAATAGGTTGCCATTTGGAACGCAACGTAACCTTCCTCAAACAAACAACCCCCCCCTTTCCTTTCCGCCTGCTTTGCCTTTTTCTTTGTTATTTTAGCCAAGCTTCTTATTTCGCTTTCTCTATCTCTCTTAGGGAGACAGATGGAGGGGTGAGGTGGGGGGCAGAGCACAACTCACGATTTCTACTGAAGGCTGTGGGCCTAAATGATTCTACATGACTGATTTGAACAAGATCAGCTTTAAAAACATAGTTCTCTGATTATTTTCTCTTTCATGAGATACAGACAGTTATTTTGTCATCTCTTGTTTTGTTGGTTTTTGTGTAAAGAAATATTCCTTTCAGATTCAATAGGCATTGGATTTTTTTGTTATTTTGATAGTTTTGGGGATAAAAAAAGGTGATAAGCATTGATACAAAACCAGTCAAAAGTTTGGACACACCTTCTCATTCAAGGGTTTTTCTTTATTTTGACAATTTTCTACATTGTTGAATAACATTAAAGACATAAAAACTATGAAACAAAACATGGAATGAAGTAGTATCCAAAAAAGTGTGAAACAAATCAAAATATATTATATATTTGAGATTCTTCAAAGTGGCCACCATTTGCCTTCATTACAGCTTTGCACACTCTTGGCATTCTCTCAACCAGCTTCATGAGGAATGCTTTTCCAACAGTCTTGAAGGAGTTCCCAAATATGCTGAGCACTCATCCCAAACCATCTCAATTTGGTTTAGGTTGGATGATTGTAGAGGCCAGGTCATCTGATGCAGCACACCATCACTGTCCTTCTTGGTCATATAGCCTTAACACAGTCTGGAGGTGTGTCTTTGGTCATTGTCCTGTTGAAAAACAAATGATGGTCCCGCTAAGCGCAAACCAGATGGAATGGCGTATCGCTGTAGAATGCTGTGGTAGCCATGCTGGTTAAATGTGCATTGAATTCTAAATAAATCACAGACAGTGTCACCAGCAAAGCACCCCCACACCATCACTCCTCGTCCTCCATGCTTCATGGTGGGAACCATACATGTTCACCTACTCTGCGTCTCACAAAGACACGGCAGTTGGAACCAAAAATCTCAAATTTGGACTCATCAGACCAAAGCACAGATTTCAACCGGTCTAATGTCCATTGCTCGTGTTTCTTGGCCCAAGCAAGTATTTTCTTCTTATTGGTGTCCTTTAGTAGTGGTTTCTTTGCAGCAATTCGACCACGAAGGCCTGATTCACACAGTCTCCTCTGAACAGTTGATGTTGATATGTGTCTGTTACTTGAACTCTGTGAAGCATTTATTTGGACTGCAATTTCTGAGGCTGGTAACTCTAATTAACTTATCCTCTGCAGCAGAGGTAACTCTGGGTTTCACACGCTGATATGTTTCACCTGTCTTTGTGATTGTCTCCACCCCCATCCAGGTGTCACCCATCATCCCCATTATCCCCTGTGTATTTATACCTGTGTTCTCTGTTTGTCTGTTCATCAAATCAACCAGCATTTTTGTTCTCAGCTCCTGCTTCTCCCAGTCTCTCTTTTTCTCGCCTTCCTGGTTTTGACCCTTGACTGTCCTGACTCTGAGCCCACCTGCCTGACCACTCTGCCTGTCCCTGACTCTGAGCCCACCTGCCTGACCACTCTGCCTGCCCCTGAGCCTGCCTGCCGACCTGTACCTTTGCCCCACCCCTGGATTATTGACCTCTGCCTACCCTGAACCTGAGCCTGCCTGCCTTCCGTTACCCGACCTCTGGTTTACTGACCCCTGCCTTGACCTGTCTATTGCCTGTCCCTATTGGATTATTAATTTGACGTGTCTGCATCTGGGTCTTACCTTCATACCTGATAGTACAAACTGGCCATGACTGACCCAGCAGACCCGGGCCAGCGGCGCAACGCCATTTCCTCCCAAGGAGCCTCCATTGGTAGGCACAAGGAATTGCTTCGTGGTCTTATGGATGGGGTCCAAATATTGGCTGAGCGCCATAACCACAGCCTACCTGCCTGACCACTCTGCCTGCCCCTGCCTCTGAGCCTGCCTGCCGACCTGTACCTTTGCCCCACCTCTGGATTATTGACCTCTGCCTACCCTGAACCTGAGCCTGCCTGGCATCCGGTACCATTGCACTATCTTTGGTTTACTGACCCCTGCCTGCTTTGACCTACATAGGGATGGCATTTCCCGTATGATTGATGAGGATCTCCATATTGCAAATGTACGGTCCCTTACTAGATGTCCGCGAATGCTTTTAAAATAGGCCGATGGCCTCAGGTCGTGCCCCAGGGTCAGATCTTCTGGAAAGTCATCAAATATAGTCTCTCTGACATTTGGTTTCCGTTTTATACCATTTAGAATTTTTGGTCACTTTTCCACTGCTCCCGAAAATACCACCAGATGGCCAATGGCTGCTTATTGCAAATGGACAAAACATCACCAAAGTGACATGGCCATTTCTCCTAAATGGAAAAGACTTTGAAGATGAAACTTGCAAATCCAATCAGTTTTCCACGTTGATTCAACGTCATCATATTCATTTTTTGGGGCGTCGAAACAACGTTGATTCAACCAGTTTTTGCCCAGTGCGTAGTTCATGTTCCTTCCTAAAGGCTATGAAGCTATAGATGTCACTGCCGTTAATCCATTAATTCCCTACATAGTCTGCTGGGGGCCTCGGCTTCTATGTGAACGATTCAAAACAAGAGGGAAAAACTGAGCGGAGTGCATTATTGCAACCACGTCAAAGGAATCCCTCTCCAACTTTGATGTACCTATAGTCCTATTTCAAGGTCGATCAAGGAAATGGTTAATAGACATTGGCACATGTTACATAATGACCCCGGCTTTGGTATAGCGTTTGAATCCCCCCTAAGGTTTTGCTATAAGAGACCCTGACATTTACAAGATTGTTTAGCAAGGTGACGAAGAAAAAAGCATCACATTTTATATCTATCATTCCCGATGGCAATTTCCTTTGTCACAACTGTGTCCACTGTTATGCCATGATCAGAGGGAACTCTCTTATCCATCCCCATTCAGGTGAGTTGATAAAGAGTTTAGGTAGAATAACATGTAACATGTTGTATATCTCCTTAAGTGTTCTTGTAACTTTTATTATGTGGGTAAGACCAAACGTGAACTTAATACAAGGATATGAGAGCATAAGAGCTCCATTCGCAACCAGGATGAAAAATGACCTGTTGCCAAGTATTTCAACAGCCATAATCATGGACTAAGTGCCTTACGTTAATACAGGTATTGCATTGGTGAAGGCGACACATAGGGGAAGAGATAAGGATACATTACTTCTTCAAAGAGATACATTTTGGCTAGACTGTTTGGACACTCTGGCCCCAGCAGGCCTTAATGGGGAATGGTATTTTACTTGTTTTTTGCAGTATGTGTTTGTTGTTGTAGTAGGTTATAAATAGGCCAAACATTTAGGTAATTACATCATGTATTTGTATTGTGTGTCTATCTTTATTTGATTTTTATGTTTCCCCCACAGCTCCCTCTGCTGGGATCTCTTGATTGGGCCAATACTGACTGTGCATTCATAATTATGCCCACTTGTATGGTATTATTGTTGTGACATTGATTGGCGTTGCCTTGAACGCTGAAGGAGGGGTCATACCCAAAACATTTGTGCGGCCTTCCCCCGCCTATCTCAGCCGGGCCCAGTGCTGGCCAAAGCGGACAGAACTGAGTACCATGACGGTAAGGCTTAGTTTGGCTGATCACTGTGGAAGATAGGCAGGGTGGACCAGGGCTTACTGCGTCCAGACATGGTGTTCCCTAGTTGAGTTCAACGTCCCTCCTCCCTCCATCAGAGGAAGACTAATAAGTAGAACCAGGGAGGGTTCAGGGCCCAAGCTAAGTGGATGGTGGCTGTGTTTATTGTTGTGGAACGGGGTGTCATACTAAAAAAGCTCTTCTGAGCTATTCGGGTGACCCACGGACAACCTCTACACACTCCTCTCGCTCAGTACCTGACGAAAATAACTGTCCCTGCGTCCACAGTGCCAAGATCGATTATAAATTATAACTAGGTTGCTCTTAGTAGTCGTGTTGTGAAGGAAAACGTGCTGTTATCTAAACCTGGATCTCAAGGATCTTTATACTGTGGACCCAAAGGTCTTCAATCATTTTTCTTGCATAGATGTAAAGCAATATATTCGGGGTTCATTTGGTATTCAGGAAACGCATACCTGCCGCCATAGCAGCATTGGTAACCGACAAGTTCACTGATTTAAAATGACTTGGTGAGGAATTTGAAGGACTCCTTTTCAGCTTCAGTAGTTTGCCAGCAGTGACTGGAGTCCAACACATCACAACTTAAAATATACTGCGCTAGCACAACTGACCCTCGCTCAATCTGATCTTGGGAAGATAAAAAAGCCTGCCACATATAGTTCACATCCAAGCATTATTGGAAAGAAACACACAGGGAAAGCAACACACAACTACTGTAGGTTGTATTCATTAGGGAACACCATAGCAAAATGTTTAAATATTGGTGGGAGACTCTGTTATAGAGGAGTGTAAATGCTTTTTTTAGGCTGGATCATGTTGTTGTATTGTTGTATGTTTTAATTATGTCATGATTGTTGCTGCCTTCCTGGCCAGGTCTCCATTGAAACAGATACTCCGGGTCTCAATGGGCTTTCCTGGTGAAATAAAAACACGCAATGGTAATAACTGCTTCTCGTTGGATGAGTTCAGGTTATAGCTCCCCGTTTTATTATACCTCCCCGTTTTATTATACATCTCCGTTTTCTGCCATTTTGTGCCCAGTGAACATGACCCAGATGAAAGGAGTACAAGATTAAATCCAGCTGTTCGCTTGGATATATCTGACGGCAGGTTTGCAGAGCCAAGTGAGACACCCTCCGAATCACTTTATCTCTTGTCCTTGCCTTAAGCCCTTATTAAACTGACATTAGCTATGTTTCTATGACCATTGATTATTTGGGGGTCTACATTTAGATATTTTGCATAGAAAGTAAATGGAACAATTGCTTGCTATGGTGCGTTTCCATTTAACTATCGTGTGTCGCTAAAAACAGCTGGATGCAATAACTTCACATAAGAAATTGTGTTTCCATTACCCATTTAGGCAAATTGCCCGTTAATAAACTGGCGACAGCCTGTATGCCATCCCACCGATCTCTTTCATGTTTCAGGTAGCCCGCGAAAGCCAGCATGGATAGAATGCAATAATTGACTAATATTTGCCCTATTCTAAATAATTCTTATGTGCCAACGTATCACCATGGCCCGTGCCATGGTGAAACTTGCACTCCTGTAGATCTGAAATAATTGGATGAGGAAATTTGCCAGTCAACCAGAAACGCAGGGCGAAGCAATTCAGCCATTCTTGAAAGTCAGGACAATCCTTGTCCTGCAAAGAACATTATTTTTTATAGTTGAAGAAATAGATTTTGCAAGCGGTAGGCATTAAGTGGGATGAAGCTTTATAGTTACGTGATGACATCAGGTGCCCTGCATACCTTCAAAATTATTCGGCAATCAGCATTTATTCGAAAAACACAGTTTCTATCATTATTTGTCTAAGTAAAGAAAGTTCAATAAATAGAGCCTGTTCTGGCCATTCTGCCGCCCTAGGTGAGACAAAAATATATTTTTTGAGACAATGTTTTTGTCGAATAAAACTGGGTCAACGGAAACCTGCCTAATTACTTGACACACAAGCAGGTGTGTGCGCACACAGATTGATATGGAACATAGCCATTAGTCGGTTACTGCACTGACAGGACTGTCACACCCTGATCTGTTTCACCTGTCTTGTGCTTGTCTCCACCCCCCACCAGGTGTCTCCAATTATTATTATCCCCTGTGTAATTATACCTGTGTTTTCTGTTGGTCTGTTGACAGTTCGTCTTGTCTAACCAGCATGTTTTCCCCGTTTTCCAGTATCTCTAGTTTCTGTTTTCTTGTCTGCCTGCCTCGACCCTGAGCCTGCCTGCCATTCAGTCCCTGATTGATGCTGTCTTGGATTACCGACCCCTGCCTGTCCTGGACCTGCCTTTTGCCTTCCCCCTGTTTTGTAATAAACATCTGAGATTCTAACTGTCTGCCTCGTGTGTCTGCATCTGGGTCTTATCCTGAGTTGTGCTAAGGACAGTGAGACAAGGTAGTTGAGAGGTGCTGTCAGTCAATAGCCCTGCTCCCACCACCAGGGCCTTTAGGCACTTGTGTAGATCTGAAAGGATTGAATTGGTCTCATTTCTCTTGGCCTATCAGAAGGTGAAGTGGCGCTATTACCATTTCGCCGATACCTATCCAATCCTTTAATAGATTAATACATCTTTAGTAGAGATGTGAAACATTATTGTTTTGGATATTTCGAATGGACACGTTTCACTTGTCCTTTCAAATGGCATTTCACTGCAATATGTTTCCTATCTGTTTATTAATTCTACACTGAACAAAAAATAATATATGGATTTCACATGACTGGGTATACAGATATGCACATGTTGGTCACAGATATCTTAACAAAAGGTAGATGCATGGATCAGAAAACCAGTAAGTATCTGGTGTGACCATTTGCCTCACACATGTTCTTCGCATAAAGTTGATCAGGCTGTTGATTTTGGCCTGTGGAATGTTGTCCCACTCCTCTTCAATGGCTGTGAGAAGTTTCTGGATATTGGCGGGAACTGGAATGTGCAAGTCGATCCAGAGCATCCCAAACATGCTCAATAGGTGACATGTCTGGTGAGTATGCAGGACATGGAAGAACTTGGAAATGTTCCGTTTCCAGCAATTGTGTACAGATCCTTGTGACATGGGGTTGTGCATTATCATGCTAAAACATGAGGTGATGGTGGCTGATGAATGGGACGACAATGAACTCATCACGGTATCTTTGTGTATTCAAATTGCCATAGAGAAAATGCAATTGCGTTCGTTGTCCATAGCTTATGCCGGCCCATACCATAACCCCGCCGCCAACACGGGGCACTCTGTTCACAACGTTGACATCAGCAAACTGTTCGCCCACACGACACCAAACACGCTGTCTGCCATCTGCCCAGCACAGTTGAAACCTAGCGTTCACTTGGGATGAGCACACTTCTCCAGCATACCAGTGGCCATCAAAGGTGAGCATTTGCCCACTGAAGTCAGTTACGACTCCGAACTGTAGTCAGGTGAAGACCCTGGTGAGGATGTCGAGCTTCCCTGAGACGGTTTCTGACAATCTGTGCAGAAATTCTTTGGTTGTGCAAACCTACAGTTTCATCAGCTGCCGGGTGGCTAGTTTCAGATAATCCCGGATGTGAGGAAGCTGGATGTGGAGGTGCTGGGCTGCCATGGTTACATGTGGTCTGCGGTAGTGAGGCCAGTTAGACGTTCTGCCAAATTCTCTAAAACAACATTGGAGGAGGTTTAAGATAGACCATTCAATTAACTGGCAATAGCTCTGGTGGACATTCCTGCAGTAGCATGCCAATTGCACGCTCCCTCAAAACATGAGACAAACGTGACATTGTCTTGTGTGACAAAACCACACATTTTAGAGCGGCCTTTTTATTGTCCCAAGCACAAGGTGCACCTGTGTAATGATCATGCTGTTTATTCAGCTTCTTGATATGCCACACTTGTCAGGTGAATGGATTATCTTGGCAAAGGAGTAATACTCACTAACAGGGATGTAAACAAATGGGGGCACCAAATTCTATAAAAATAAGCTTTTATTTTAGCTCATGAAACATAGTACCAACACTTTACATGCTGCGTTTATATTTTTGTTCAGTATATATTCTGTGTGTAATTCCATATTTTTGCAACAGTTACCATGGCTGACGTGCCTTGTGTCTTTGGGCAACCAGTGAGAACGTCACACAGACATACTGTACCCCAAATGATATGGGGGTTGTTACATATGCAGCATGTTAGAGAGTGGAGGGAATATGTTACACGTATTTGGGTATGCTATCATGTGCTATCATGGTATGGTACGGCATGCTAGCATCATGTGCTATCATGGTATGGTACGGCATGCTAGCATCATGTGCTATCATGGTACGGCATGCTAGCATCATGTGCTATCATGGTATGGCACGGCATGCTAGCATCATGTGCTATCATGGTATGGCACGGCATGCTAGCAACATGTGCTATCATGGTATGGCGCGGCATGCTAGCATCATGTGCTATCATGGTATGGCGCGGCATGCTAGCATCATGTGCTGTCCTTCGTGGTTTGATGAGACTGGATAGAGATGAATTGTTTATTGATCCCTTTGGGGAGATTGAGCCGCAGTTGACATGTCGCTCGTTCGTCATGCTTTGTGTTAAGGGTATCATGTCTCCATCTTCTTGGTAGCTCTGAAACGGATGCAAACTGTGTGTGCATGTGCATGTTTTGTAGCCATGGAATGTGCACCTACCTTGTGAGCCATAGATTTTGATGATTTATCTTATCAAAAGCCAGGAAGTCTTCACTGACATGTTCTAAGTAAGTGAGTATGCATATGTTTTTGAAGAGATGCACCGTATTCCTGTAATTATCGCAAATGTGGAAGAAATGATGTTGATATATTTAATACATTTCACGGTATTAAACTGCCACTAACGTGGGATAGTTTTAACCATCAGCGTCTGCTGCAGACCAAGTGAATTCCGTTTGAGTTCATTAAAGAGCAAAGCAATTGAGAAAACCCTAGGAATGTACTATTATCTCATTATAACTTATGGTCACGTGAAGCAAAAAGGCAGTGAATTCACATCCTGCCTTTTAAAGAGGTTTAAAATGATATAGTATGTCATCATAAGCAATTGTATAATCCCAAACACAAAACACGGATTAAGAATTTCCCTTGATCTGAAAAAGTAGGGAGATATCTGACTGACTAGTATAGATATAGGCTAAATTAGATTATAGAATGTCTCAGTTAAATCTTGACCATTTTTATCCTGGCAATCAATGATCTTCTATTGAATATTAGGATGAAAGTATTTCTGTAGACCGATTTGAACTGAAGGTCAACGTCTTTAGTGGAATTCCAATAACGCAATCATGTTCGGGTTATCGGGTCGTGTTATAGACGGTATACTTTATGTCATAATGTTTGAGAGAGAACAGGGTTGTGTATGGTAGACACAAAACAGGAGATTTTTTTTTAATGGAGTTAATTGAGGAGGTTTTTGAACCAATAGGAAACGCACGTTTTAGTTGTCCACACAACACCGTTTTTTCAATGGGCATCCAGAACAAGAATTGATCAAATCACACTCTTACTCATTTCAGAAGAGGTACAGGCTCTTTAATGACCCCAGATAAATCAGGAAACCAAATTCGAACTATATTTTTGCTAAATTGTTTATTTGACAGGGACAGTGCCTACTACAGCTTTTCTCGATTGCTAAAACACTTTTAATGGAACTGGGGTCCACTTGATCTCCATCCTAACCTAATGAGCACAACAGTATTATTTTTTGCAAAACTGTAATTCATTTCTAATTGCCTTCACACACAATGCAAATGTTAAACCCATTTTCGCAAAGAGTAAACACAACTCTCTACAAAAGACACAATAGTCAGTTGAGTAAATCATGTCAAAACAAAATCAAAACATTTGGTCACAGCTGATACAAATTACTCCCATGACTGTGAACCTCTTCTGCACGTGTGCAAAACTTTGCACAATTGTTCAATCAGCAATCGCTTTCTATTCATGCATAAAATAGGTCACCTATGAGTTGTTTGCATGAATGGACCAAGTAAGAGGCCGAGGGCAAGGACAAAGAAGGGACCCATAGAGGAAGATAGTTCACCTCTCAGTTAAAATGGAAAAAGGTCAAATAAAGCCTTTTCTTTCTGGATCTTCATGCTCTCGAGTGACATTCTTTCTTCATTGGTCACCTTTGGTAAAATCATTTTAGAAAAAAAGATTATAGCCCATGCTGATATTATGTTAACCTGCCTTTTATGGTGTATGCTATAAATATAGTATCAACAAATGGCACAGGCATATGAAAGAGGGTTAACCATGCTAGGGTATGAAATAACTTTTCATTAGATACATTTTTGTGTCATGTATTTACTGTTTTGAGAGTCATAATGCATTTTGCAAATGAAATGTGTCATTTTGGCCAACGTGTTTCTGTGTGGGGCTGCGTGTTAATTGTTTTGAAAAAGTGAATTCTGTTTGGACAAATGTGCTCGAGCAATCGAAAAACTGTAATCAACACTAATTTATTCACATCAAAAGTTAGCAAAAGTAACCCATTTCAATTTGTGGTTCCGACACACTTTAGTCCCTGTCACTGCTTTGAGGCAATGGAGTAAGTCAAGAAATTGACGTGAATAGGCAATGGGTGGCCCAAATATCTACCTTAATATAATCCACCCAGACATAGCCATGAGGTATTCTCTGGTAGTCTAATTTCAACCTTCAGACAACGTAAGTGAAATAACCCATTATAGATAATGGGCTTCATATCACCTCACTTAGGGTTTTGCTAACACCTTTGAAAGAAGTGAATTATCTTTAGGTTACCATGGCAGCCCTCGGTCAGGGTGTTAGTACCTGTGTGTGTGTGTGTGTGTGTGTGTGTGTGTGTGTGTGTGTGTGTGTGTGTGTGTGTGTGTGTGTGTGTGTGTGTGTGTGTGTGTGTGTGTGTGTGTGTGTGTGTGTGTGTGTGTGTGTGTGTGTGACACAATCTGGTGTGACTATAGGTGTGCCACGAAGTGTAAGTTAGAGGTGTGAGATCATATTAACAAACTGAAACTGCGAGAGATGGCATGCTCCGTAGCTGTGCTGCAAGATCCTTCAAACATTTCAGGCACAGTTTGACAAAATGGCGCTTTATCCCAAACCCAGGTCAAGACAAGGTGAAATGACTTTTTCTGTAATTAGCCAGGGTTTGGGTCAATTCCATTCTCGAAAGTCAATTCAGGAGCTAAATTCAAATTCAAATCATGATTCGTGATTATTTCATATGAGGTCTTTTGAAATCATTGTTTAAATTGACTTGAAAATGTAAATATCAAATTGAAGTCAATTTGAACGAATTAACAAAATCTCTGTTAAAAGGTCTCCTTTCATCAATATGGCCGTGTTTATTTTTATTGCAACAGTTGGCATGGTAAATATGAGACAAATAGAGGAGAAATGACAGAATTGAAAGTTGCCAATTGGGGATTCAAACTCACGTCCCAAGGGCGGACATGCTTGGTCCAGAATCAGCAGCACTACCACTAGAACATTCCCAAGCACTTTGGCTGCGTTGTTTTGATCACTTTTCATGGCTTGATAATACATGACCATCTGGGTGTTTTTTGATTCATCAACACGCAAGTCGGGAGCGTCCCAAATGGCACCCTATTCCATGTAATGCACGACTTTTGCCAGTACTATGGGTCCTGGTCAAAAGTAGGGTACTAAATAGGGAATAGGGTGTCATTTGGGATACAGGACATTTTCTGAATTGCCAGATATCGAGTCGTTTTTCGGTGGGCACTTGAAAACGTGCAGGCGCTCAGCCTGATGTCTTAATCATTCCAATTGGATTGAGCTTCTGGTGAAAGACTGTAGAGAAATCTAGAATGGAGTGTCCTTGAGTGACGAAGGCCTTTGGGGACTGGCTTATGGTCCCCTCTACTCTGTGTTTGGGAATAAATTCAAATTCCATGAACAGTGAAGTTACTTTGTGCTCGGACTTTGTGCTTTGTTTTTTACCACTGTGTCTTGGCTTGACAATCAAACAAGGGAGTCGGCAATGAAAAATATTTGTTATATTTGTATCTCTTTTTATATTATTTTGGTGATGACACAATGTTTTCATCCATGCCCACTAACTAATAAACAGATTTAGGCCTAAAGAGGCAGTGGGCCTAAGAGACGTAGTAGACATGTGTGCTGCCTCTGGCCAATTAATACAGTTAATGTATGACTTAAAGGGCAATTCTGCAACTTCTCATATTCATTATCTCCAGCAACAAACCAGTGTTTACATATGTTATATATGTGAAAGCAGTGCGTTTCCATGATATGTGGTTAAAATGATGAGAAGAAAGGTCCTAAAACAAATGCTTCTCTGTGACATCACAGTGTAGGATTAAAAGTAAAAGAACATGTGATTTTCAAAACTTGCAATGCATTTCTAGCCCAAAGGGGGGGGGGGGGGGGGTCATTTCTTGCTCTCCACGCCACAAAGACTCTCAGTGTTTGAAAATCACTGTTTTTAAAATGTTAAATGCTATATCCACCAATGTCCCACGGTTGTTTTTTTTACAAAAAGAGATTGCTTATGGGTACCTTCATGAGTGTGTAAAATATTACTGTTCTCAGATTTTTTTTATTCATAAATTTTGTTTAATAAACCATTTTTTGTGTTTTTTTAAATGGAACGTTTGTATACTGTACATTTGATGGTGATATCTGAAGATCAATCCACTAACTGTAAGTCACTCTGGATAAGACCATCTGCTAAATGACTAAAATGTCAAATGTCAATGTTTTACATACAGATCTAATATTACTGTATTGAATATTGATGTCACAAATGTATAATTTCTACAGTTCTTTATAAAAAAGATGTAGTTATTTGTTACATTTGACTGTGTAAAACCTATCAGTACTACTTATTTCTCTGAGTGTGAGGCGGATGTGTACTGTAGTGTTTTGAAAAAACATTATTTGTCTCTCTGAAATGAAACAACCAAGTGATAGACCTTACCGTGAAATGCTTACTTACAAGCCCTTAACCAACAGTGCAGTTCAAGAAAGAGTTATATAGAGGGGGTACTGATACAGAGTCAATGTACGGGTGTACAGGTTAGTCGAGATAATTTGTACATGTTGGTAGGGGTAAAGTGACAATGCATAGATAATAAACAGCGAGTAGCAGCAGTGTTAAAAACAAATGGGGGGTATCAATGTAAATAATCAGGCGGCCATTTGATTAATTGTTCAGCAGTCTTATGGCTTGGGGGTAGAAGCTGTTAAGGAGCCTTTTGGTCCTAGACTTGACGCACCGGTACCGCTTGCCGTGCGGTAGCAGAGAAAACAGTCTATGACTTGGGTGACTGGAGTCTTTCACAATTCTTTGTGCCATCCTCTGACACCGCCTAGTATATAGGTCCTAGATGGCAGGAAGCTTGGCCCTAGTGATGTACTGGGCCGTATGCAAAACCCTCTGTAGCGCATTACGGTCAGATGCCGAGTAGTTACCATACCATGCGATGATGCAACAGGTTAGGGTGCTCTCAATGGTGCAGCTGTAGAACTTTTTGAGGATCTGGGGTACCCATGCCAAAAAATTTCAGTCTCCTAAGGGGGAAAAGGTGTTGTGCCCTCTTCACGACTGTCTTGGTGTGTTTGGACCATGATAGTTCGTTGGTGATGTGGACAACAAGGAACTTGAAACTCTTGACCCGCTCAACTACAGCCCCGTCGATGTTAATGGGGTCCTGTTCGGCCTGCCTTTTCCTGTCGTCCACGATCAGCTTCTTTGTCTTGCTCACATTGAGGGAGAGGTTGTATCATACTCTAGTTCCACTGATTTCAAAACTTGATCCTGTAGAAAGTGGAGAGCAACACTTTTGCAGCTCCAGTACACAATACATAGTTTTAAAAGCCGCGTTTGACAGGATTACCAACACAGACTGACCAGCTCAAATAGACAGAAGCCTTTTACATGGCAGACCAATCCGAACTCCTTTCTCGGCATGTCCAGCCCATTCATTATCTTAGCCAATCATGTCTAGTGAGAAGGTTTGCTGACTTTTTCTGTAGCTTAACCAACAAGGCACGTAATTAAACAATTTTGTCCATATTTACAGATGCATACATGTTTGTTATTAAGACACATGAAAGTTCACATAAAAGTTCCAGAATTTAAAAAATGGAATACGTTAAAATTAGTCTCCTGTGAAGTCGTGACTTGCGACATGGTGATGGTTCTTCCTTTAAAAATTGTGTCGTACTGCAGCACAGCTTGCCGCAGAATTCTATGGCACGTTATTTAAGTGTCAGCCATTAATGCTGCTTAGTGCTAGTTTGACCACCAGAGAGCATCTTTGAGAAGTGTTTGACTGTTTTTAATATTGTCTGTACTAGAGAATTTAAAACTTTTTTTTGTAAGAACGTAGTATTAGGGATTGATTTTAAGAAATTTAGCTTAATTAATTTGATTAATGTTATGGTGTTTCTATTCCAGGAAAAAATAAAAATGATACATCTGACAGACAGCGCCTGATTCAGTAACACTAAGCAAGGATTAGATGGAGGCAGATGTTATAGGAAGAGCAATGGATGTATAGCTGAGGGAAAGGTGGGAAGTATCTGGGCAACTACAGTACCTTTTATTTAGCGATAAGAAAATTAAGAATAAGAAAGAGAGAGCGCGGTGACTAGCTTTCAAAAGTTGCCGCTGTACAACGTGACCGGTCAGGAATAGACTACTAAGTGACTGCGAGTGAAGAGCAAAATAATCCTAACATTTCCACACCGTAAGTGTAGACTAACCAATACCCAAACGGAGATTAAGTGAAAATAAAAATCTCATTGATTTATCAAAACCAGTCCCGGTGCTGAAATAGTTGGCCACACACGGATAGGCTATTGCTTCAAATCCAATTATAACAATTGGATGACTTTGGGTGTTCCAGTAAGCAACGATTTGTTGCCTTTATTAGCCTACTTTATTCTTAAAATAACTCCAGCACAGAGAAGAGAAAGGAGCCTTAACTAATTAAACAATAAAGCGATTGAATTCACAAATGCATTCCACTGTTTTTAATGTTGGCCATCAACCAAAAACACAGCATCTACCGTGATATTCCATTCCCAGTGAGATTATTCAAGCCGTCGACTCACTGATGGTTGAAGATGATGAGCGATAGGCAAAGGCAATCTGGAATCTGCTGGCATCACCACATAACATCAACATCACTCTAATCACAGTCAGAAGACAGTTGAATAAACTTAAGTGGACTTATGGAAAGGCTCTGTAGGACATTTTTTCAATTATATATTTATTTCCCCCCCCCCCAGAACATTAACCATGTGTGTTGTTTTGTACTGTTCTGTAGTTTCGACCCAATGATTCGTCTGACAAACAAAGAACTTTGCGTGCTGCAAAACCAGTTTGTATTTAAGTATAACTTTTGTATGACTGACGCCTTTAGTGAGAGGTCTAATGCTTTAATATTTAATCATTTCTGCCCTCCGATTTCATATTCATTATATAAATAGGCCCATGTGCACCTTCATCAGATGAACCACAACATGTCGGCTAAAGCAATTTAATTAATTCATGCATTTGAACGTTTATAATATTGTGATAGTGAAGAGCAAAATAATCCTAACATTTCCAAATAAAAATCTGATTGATTTATCAAGACCAGTCCCCATGCTATGTCATTCAGTGATATTTATTCCCATAGTAATTCGTTATGGATCCATTAATGTATTTAAAGTACCTAAATTCGGCAAGAGTCTATTGTCCTGCTGATAGTTGAAATAAACATCTGCATTTTAAAAGAGAATATTTATAAATGTTTTATTAACGAAAGCATGAAGATGTTGATGAAGAAATACTGTACAGTATATCCTTTACCTGACTTTTTGCGATTGCATGATGTTTGTAGGTATAAATGTAAAACTTCAGAGTACTTAATACATTGCAAGTTGGGGGGAGGTTTTTTTCACACCTAGCCTGAGCTATCCTTTTGTAAAGGTTGAAGAGCCTATTGTCCTGCTAATAGCCCATCATGGAAACATTGTTTGCGCCCATAGGTTTTAGGCCTGGAGATTATAACATTTTCTTCAAGAAATCTAACTCCAGAAATAAAAGCTTCTCCCGTTGCCTGCTGAACTGCTGCTTCGATTCCACCTGGCGATCTGTTCACCGTCTGCCCTGGCCTGTCTCCCCCTGTCTGGTACAGGTACCCCCACCACACTCCCCCCTCTCTCCCGAACCTTCGCTCGCCTCCAGCACTCATGCACTGTTGGGGCGAGTGACTCTGAACTTACAATGGCTAGTCCCAAGTCGTTATGTATTTAATTTTTTTCTTCTGCTTTTTGCTATTTTGCTATTTGCCTCATGACTCCTGCATACCTTGTGGACTACACACTTTCTTTACCCAACCGTGGGACAGACCATGTTTGTTCCCACACTCGGGACTCTGACTCTCTATTGGTTACACAGACTTTTGGCCTCCCATCCTATTCTAACCACTTCTCGCAGGCTTTGTATTCATGTTTCCTGATGAAATTGCTGTACAATATGATCTTGTTGCCATCTGATGCACATTCAGACATCAGAAATCAGCACTGCAGAGCTGTTCCTGTCCTCTGCCGTGTCTTGATTGTATTACTGTTGATGATATATGGAAATGTACATGTACACTCTGGCCCACCTACTGTTGCTAGCCCCAATTCTGACTTGTGCTCTGATATCTGCTTCACTGATTTCTGCTCTTGTAAAAGCCTGGGTTTTCTGCATGTTAACACTAGAATATTAATACCTAAAATGTATCAATTGAAATTGTGGGTTCACAGCTCTAATCCAGATGTGTTGGTCATTACTGAGACGTGGTTAAGGAAGAGTGTATTGAATACTGATGTTAACCTTTCTGGTTATAACCTTTTTCGGCAAGACAGATCTTCCAAAGGTGGTGGAGTGGCAATCTTAACTAAGGATCACCTTCAGTGCTCGGTTGTCTCCATCAAGTCTGTCCACAAACAATTTGATTCGCTGGTTTTAAACATTAAACTTTCAAATAGCTCTTTGTTGACTGTTGCTGGGTGCTATCGCCCTCCATCAGCACCCCTACCTGCACTAAACTCTCTCTTGGCCCCTTACACTAAGTCTGAATTTGTCCTGCTAGGTGACCTAAACTGGGACATGCTTAATCCACCTGACCAAGTCCTAAAGCAATGGGACTCCATAAATCTTTCTCAGATTATTACCAATCCCACAAGGTATGACTCCAAACACCCAGAAAAGGCTACTCTCCTCGATGTTATCCTCACAAATAATCCTGATAGGTATCAGTCTGGTGTTTTCTGTAGTGACCTTAGTGATCACTGTTTAACAGCCTGTGTTCGTAATGGCTGCTCAGTGAAATGACCTGTCCTGAATTGTCATAGACGCTTGCTAAAAGACTTTAATGAGCAAGCCTTCCTTCATGAACTGGTCTGTGTAAAATGGTATAGAATCAGCTTGATCCCCTCTGTTGAAGACGCTTGGACCTTCCTTTTTGACATGTTCAGTGGTATTGTTAACAATACATTTCCCAGGACATAGACATATCTGATATTGGCAGAAAGCTTAAATTCTTGTTAATCTAACTGCACTGTCCAATTTACAGTAGCTATTACAGTGAAATAATACCATGGCATTGTTTGAGGAGAGTGCAAAGTTGTGAACTTGAAAAGTTATTAATAAACCAATTAGGTACATTTGGGCAGTCTTGATACAACATTTTGAACATAAATGCAATGGTTAATTTGATCAGTCTAACACTTTGCACATACACTGCTGCCATCTAGTGGCCAAAATCTAAATTGTGCCTGAGCTTGAATAATACATTATGGCCTTTCTCTTGAATTTCAAAGATTGTACAAAAACGTACACTTTTTTTTCTTTTTTTTCTTTGCATTTTCATATCCTACATTCTATTCACATTTCCACAAACTTCAAAGTGTATCTTCTCAAACGGTATCAAGAATATGCATATCCTTCCTTCAATGCCTGAGCTACAGGCAGTTGGATTTTGGTATGTAATTTTAGGCGAAAATTGAAAAAAAGGGTCGGATCGGTGTCCCTATACCGGAATGGTTGTTGCTAATGTGACTAGAATGATGTTGAAAATAACATCCAACTTTCCATGACACAGACATGTTGGCTGTTAGTTACAACGTTATTCTAGGCACATTATCGCACGTTAGCAACAACCGTGGCAGCAGGTATCCTAGTGGTTAGAGCGTTGGGCCAGTAAACAAAATATTGCTGGATCGAATCCCTATGCTGACACAGTAAAAATATGTTGTTCTGCCCCTGGGCTAGGCAGTTACCCGGGCACCGAAGATGTGGATTTCAACTATGGCAGCCCCCCGCACCTCTCTGATTCAGAGGGATTGGGTTTAATGCAGAAGACACATTTCAGTTGAATGCATTCAGTTGTAACTAACTCACTAAGTATCTACATTTCCCTTATATGGGCAGAAAGCTTAAATTCTTGTTAATCTAACTGAAGTGTTCAATTTACAGTAGGTATTACAGTGAAAAAATACCATGCTATTGTTTGAGGAGAGTGCACAACAACAACTTTTATCATGACAACTGGTTTGATACATTCACCTCTGATAATGTACTTACATTCAGTAATCTTGCTCTGATTTGTCATCCTGAGGGTCCCAGAGATAAAATATAGCATAGTTTTGTTTGATAAAATCAATTTGTATATTCAAATGTAGGGACTGGGTTCTACAGTTTGAACCCCTGCTGCATGGAGATGGAGGTGTGATAGTGTGGGGGTGCTTTGCTGGTGACATTGTTAGTGATTTATTTAGAATTCAAGGCAGACTTAAAACCTCTTGGGAATAGGGGGCGCTGTTTTCACTTTGGGAAAAAATCGTGCCCAAATTAAACAACCTCGTACTCTGTTCTAGATCATACAATATGTATATTATTATTACTATTGGATAGAAAACACTTTGAAGTTTCTAAAACTGTTTGAATTATATCTGTTAGTAAAACAGAACTCATTTGGCAGCAAACCTCCAAACAGGAAGTGAAAATTCTGAAAATGGGGCTCTTTGTCAGGGCTTGCCTATTCAATTGCCTTATATTTATGGATCTATATGCACTTCATACGCCTTCCACTAGATGTCAACAGACAGCAGAATGTTGAATGGGGTGTCTAGCTTGATGTGAGACCGAATGAGAGCTTTTGGAGTGACAGGTCCGCCCTATTGTCAGTATTCAGCTGCGCACCAGGGAACACGACATTGTCTTCTGAAATGCGTTAGGTATACACGACGAAATGCTCCGTCTCGGACTTTATTGGATACATATGAGAAAAACATCATAAAGATGATTTTCAACCGAGTTTGACCAGTTTATTCGACGTTTATTGTGACTTTTGGAATTTTTGTTCCATGCGCCAATACTTGATGGACACATGTGCACCACAATGCTAGCCAAAGTTGCTAATTCGACAGAAGAAATGGACATTCTAAAACAAAACAACGATTTATTGTGGAAATAGGACTCCTTGCACTACATTCTGATGGAAGATCATCAAAGGTAAGAGAATATTTATGATGTTATTTCGTATTTTTGTGGTATATGTTGGCTAAAGTTATTTTTTTTTATCTAACACAGCGGTTGCATTAAGAACCAGTGTATCTTTCATTTGCTGTACAACATGTATTTTTTAGTAAAGTTTATGATGATTTTTTGGTTAGATTACGTGACTGTCCAAAATTTCTCCGGACAATTTGGTGCATTATGGCGCCGTATTCACAATGTAAAACCAGGATTTGTAGCTATAAATATGCACATTTTCGAACAAAACATAAATGTATTGTATAACATGATGTTATAAGACTGTCATCTGATGAAGTTGTTCAAAGGTTAGTGATTAATTTTATCTCTATTTGTGGGTTTTGTGAAAGCTATGTTGGCAGTGAAAACATGGCGTTGTGTGTTTGGCTATTGTGGTGAGCTAACATAAATATATATTGTGTTTTCGCTGTAAAACGTTTTAAAAATCGGAAATGTTGGCTGGATTTACAAGATGTTTATCTTTCATTTGCTGTATTGGACTTGTGATTTCATGAAATTATATTACATGATATCCCTGTAGCGCAAGGCTAGGCTATGCTAGTCAGCTTTTTTGATGAGGATGATCCCGGATCCGGGATGGGGGGTCCGTAGAGGTTTAACCAGCCTGGCTACCACAGCGGCATGGCTACCACAGCAATCTGCAGCAATACGCACTCCTATCGGGTTTGCGCTTAGTGGGAATGTCATGTGTAAGGGCTATTTGACCAAGAAGGAGAGTGATGGAGTGCTGCATCAGATGACCTGGCCTCCACAATCACCTGACCTCAACCCAATTGAGATGGTTTGGGATGAGTTGGACCGCAGAGTGAAGGAAAAGCAGCCAACAAGTGCTCAGCATATGTGGGAACTCCTTCAGGACAGTTGGAAAAGCATTCCAGGTGAAGATGGTTGAGAGAATGCCAAGAGAATGCTTTGAAGACAAAATTTTACAAATATTTTGATTTGTTTAACACTTTTTTGGTTGCTATATATATCCATATCTGTTATTTCATAGTTTTGATGTCTTCACTATTATTCTACAATGTAGAAAATAGTAAAAAAATAAAGAAAAACCCCTTGAATAAGTAGGTGTGTCCAAACCTATGACTGGTAATGTATATAGCGTTTTGGAATGAAACTCTACATGTGTTGACACTGGTATTGTGCTGGAGATGAGGTTGAAAAGTGGTGGAGTTGCCCTTTACATGCAAAGCCAGGACACTGTCGTGGTCCTTGAGGAGAGGATCAGTGCACTATCTGTCTACTCTCACACACACTACACTTTCCCTTTGTGTCTGAGCCACTTCCAGCTCACTGGAGTTGAGATTTAATCACATTTACCCAGCATCCCTATGGCAGCCCCCTATGTCTCATCAACTGCCCCTCACCGGGTCCCCAATTGCATTGTGGGAATTGCCCTCGCCGCTTGCCATCGCCACCACACACTCTGTTATTGTTCATTCCTGCTGTGCGATGACAACCAAAGAGGTTAACAATGATTCATGTCTGCCCCCATTTTAAAGTGAGTGGATTTTGGACAGGGACTAGATCTTGCATAACACAGCGTTATTAATGCTTTAGGATGTTGTTTCTGTTTGCATGTTTTTTGGCAGCCATTTTGGGAGTCGATTTCTTTTTAATATATTTTCTTTTCTCACTTTTCTTATCTGCCTTCCTTTTAGCTACGTCCACTTTTGGTCCAGTTGGCATTGTGATCTAATCACGTATCCCAGCATCCCCTTTGGCCCCTCCCTTAATGTGAAGTGTCTCATCAACAGTACATTTTTTTAAACCTTTATTTAACTTGGCAAGTCAGTTAAGAACAAATTATTATTTACAATGACAGCCGACCGGGGAACAGTGGTTTAACTGCCTTGTTCAGGGGCAGAACAACAGATTTTTACCTTGTCAGCTCGGGGATTCGATTCAGCAACCTTTCAGTTACTGGCCCAACACTCTAACCACTAGGCTACCTGCTGTCCCTAGTGATTCCCACTGCACCGTGGGAATTGGCTACTCACCACCACACGCTCTGTGCCTCTGGCTCTGCATCCCAAATGGCACAATATTCCACATACAGTGCACTACTTTTGACCAGATCCATATGGCCCTTGGTCGTGTAAGTCGCTCTGGATAAGAGCGTCTGCTAAATGACTAAAATGTAAATGTGAAAAGTAGTGCAATATGTAGGGAACAGGGTGCCATTATGGACAGAGTAAATGTCATGAAATAAAAACAGTGTGCCTCGCAGTTCATTAAGCACCAAACTGAATAAAACAGACTGACACAGAGAGGGACTACCGGGACCTTCTATAAAGTCACTATTGATGCAAATGTAAGACATACAGTGCCCTCAAAAAGTATTAACACCCGTTTGAGCTTTTCCACATTTTGTGCTACAAACTGGGATTAAATTATACATTCTTGTCAATAATCTACACGAAATAGTCTAATGTCAAAGTGGAAGAAAAAATACAATAATTGTATGAAAATATTTAATGAAAAATAAAACAATAATATGGGCAAAAGAATGTGGAGACCTGCTCGTCGAACATCTCATTCCAAAATCATGGGCATTAATATGGAGTTGGTCCCCCCTTTGCTGCTATAACAGCCTCTACTCTTCTGGGAAGGCTTTCCACAAGATGTTGGAATATTGCTGCAGGGACTTCATTCAGCCAAGAGCATTAGTGAGGTCGGACATTGATGTTGGGAAATTAGGCCTGGCTCGCAGTCGGCGTTCCAATTCATCCCAAAGGTGTTCAATGGGATTGAGGTCAGGGCTCTGTGCAGGCAAGTTCTTCCACACCGATCTTGATAAACCATTTCTGTATGGACCTCGCTTTGTGCACGGGGGGATTGTCATGCTGAAACAGGAAATGGCTTTCCCCAAACTGTTGCCACAAAGTTGGAAACACAAAACAGTCTAGAATGTCATTGTATGCTGTATCATCAAGATTCTCTTCATTGGAACTAAGGGGACTAGCCCGAACCATGAAAAACAGCCTCAGACCATTATTCCTCCTCCACCAAACTTTACAGTTAGCACTATGCATTGAGGCAGGTAGCGTTCTCCTGGCATCCGCCAAACCCAGATTCGTACATCGGACTGCCAGATGGTGAGGAGTGATTCATCACTCCAGAGAACGTGTTTCCACTGCTCCAGAGTCCAATGGCAGCGAGCTTTACACCACTCCAGCCAACGCTTGACATTCTCCATTGGTGATCTTAGGCTTGTGTGCAGCTGTTCGGCCATGTAAACCCATTTCATTAGGTTCCCGACGAACAGTTATTGTGCTGACATTGCTTCCAGAGGCAGTTTTGAACTCGGTAACTCGGAGTGTTGCAACCGAGGACAGAAGGACAATTTCGTGATATCCAATTGGTAGTTACAGTCTTGTCCCATCGCTCCAATGGACTCAGGAGAGGCGAAGGTTGAGAGCCATGTGTTCTCTGAAACACGAACTTGCCAAGCCGCACTGCTTCTTTACACACTGCTCGCTTAACCAGAAGCCAGCCGCACCAATGGGTCAGAGGAAACAGTCCAGCTGGCAATCGACGTCAGCGTGCAGGTGCCCGACCCACCACAAGTAGTCGCTAGAGCGTGATGGGACAAGGAAATCCAGGCTCGCCAAACCCTCCCCTGACCCGGACAACACTGGGCCAATTGTGCGCCGCGTCATTGGTCTCCCGATCACAGCCGGCTGTGACACATCCTGGGATCAAACCTGGGTCTGTAGTGACGCCTCAAGCGCTGTGCTGCTGTGCCACTCGGGAGGCCTCAGGACAGATAATTCTTAGCACGCTCTTCAGCACTCTGGTGTCTCGTTCTGTGAGTTTGTGTGGCCTACCACTTCGCGGTAGAGCCGTTGTTGTTCCTAGATGTTTCCACTTCACAATAACAGCACGTACAGTTCACCCGGGGCAGCTCTAGCAGGGCATACATTTGACAAATTGACTTGTTGGAAAGTTGGCATCCTATGACGGTGCCACGTTGAAAGTTACGGAGCTCTTTAGTACGAGACATTCTACTGCCAATGTTTGTCTATGGAGATTGCATGGTTGTGTGCTCTATTTTATACACCTGGTGGCTCAAATAGCCGAATCCACTAATTTGAAGGGGTGTCCACTAACTTTTGACCATGTAGTGTATATCTTGATTAGATAAGTATTCAACTCAGAGTCAATACATGTTAAAATCAGCTTTGGCAGCGATTACAGCCCTGAGTCTTCCTGGGTGAGTCTCTAAGAGCTTTCCACACTTGGATTGTGCAACATATGCTCATTATTATTTTTTTAATTATTCAAAGGCTGTCAAATTGGTTGTTGATCATTGGTAGACAACCATTTTCAGATCTTGCCATAGATTTTCAAACAGATTTAAGTCAAAACTGTAACTCGGCCACTCGGGAACATGTCACTGTCTTCTTGGTAAGCAACTCCAATGTATAATGAATCTCCCAGAGTCTAGTGGAAAGCAGACTGAACCAGGTTTTCCACTAAGATTTTGTCTGTGCTTTGCCAGATTATTTTTATCCTGAAAAGCTCCTCAATCCTTAACGAGTACAAGCATACCCATAACATGATGCAGTCACCACTATGCTCTAAAATATGGAGAGTGGTACTCAGTAATGTGTTATGTTTCCGGCAAATCCAATACCACACTTTGTATTCAGAACAAAAAGTTAATTTCTTTGTCAAATGTTTTTGCAGTATTACTTTAGTTCCTTGTTGCTAATAGGTTGCATGTTTTGAAATATATTTATTCTGTACAGGCTTCCTTCTTTTCACTCTGTCAATTAGGTTAGTATTGTGGAGTAACTCCAATGTTGTTGATCCATCCTCAGTTGTCTCCTATCACAGCCATTAAACTCTGTAACTGTTTTAAAGTCACAATTAGCCTCATGGTGAAATCCCTGAATGGTTTCCTTCCTCTTCAGCAACTGAGTTAGGAAGGATGCTTGTATATTTTTAGTGACTGGGTGTATCGATGCACCATCCAAAGTGTAATTAATAACTTCACCATGCTCAAATGCATATTCAATGTTTCTTTTGTTTTTTTACCCATCAACTAATAGGCTTCTATGCAAGTGTCACGAATCCCGCCGAAGATGGTGCCTCTTCCTGTTCGGGCGGCGCTCGGCGGTCGTCGTCACCGGCCTACTAGCTGCCATCGATTCTCTTCTTTTTGTTTCTGTTAGTTTGGGCTGATTGGGTGCACCTGTTTTGAGTTTAGTTTTGTGGGTAGGCTATTTAAGGGCAGTAGGCCCGCTGGCTTTTGTGCGGGCTTGTTCTCTGTTATTTGGTGTTGGATTTTGATTGTGGATTCTATATTTTCCGGATAGTTTAGTCCTGTGTGTTTGGACTGGTAATTTCATGCGCCCGTGTGTTTGGGCATGATCGTTTTCCCTGTCTACAGGAAATAAATCCACGTTCTTGAATACCTGCTCTCTGCGCTTGACTCCTCCACCCAGTACTCCTAGCAGCTCTGACAGCAAGGCATTGGAAAATCTTCCTGGTCTTTGAGGTTGAAACTGTTTTTGAAATTCACTGCTCGACTGAGCGACCTTACAGATAAATCTATTCGTGGGGTACAGATATGAGGAAGTCATTCAAAAATCATGTTAAACCCTATTATTGCACACTTGTGGCCTGCTGGAGGTCATTTTGCAAGGCTCTGGCAGTGCACCTTCTTGCACTAAGGCGGAGGTAGCGGTCCTGCTGCTGGGTTGTTTCCCTCCTACGGCCTCCTCCACGTCTCCTGATGTACTGGCCTGTCTCCTGGTAGCGCCTGCATGCTCTGGACACTACGTTGACAGACACAGCAAACCTTTTTGCCACAGTTCGCATTGATGTGCCATCCTGGATGAACTGCACTACCTGAGCCACTTGTGTGGGTTGTAGACTCCGTCTCATGCTACCACTAGAGTGAGAGCACCGCCAGCATTCAAAAGTGACCAAAACATCAGGCAGGAAGCATAGGAACTGAGAAGTGGTCTGTGGTCACCACCTGCAGAATCACTCCTGTTTTGGGGGGTGTCTTGCTAATTGCCTATAATTTCCACCTGTTGTCTATTCCATTTGCACAACAGCATGTGAAATTTATTGTCAATCAGTGTTGCTTCCTAAGTGGACAGTTTGATTTCACAGAAGTGTGATTGACTTGGAGTTACATTGTGTTGTTTAAAACCTCTACAGAGTACCTAACCCGGATCCGGGAGCACCCCCCACCCCCCCCACACTGATTAGCATCGCTAGCATAGCGTCACAATTAAATAGTAGCATCTAAATATCATTAAATCACAAGTCCAAGACACCCAATGAAAGACACAGATCTTGTGAATAAAACCACCATTTCAGATTTTTTAAATGTTTTACAGGGAAGACACAATATGTAAATCTATTAGCTAAACACGTTAGCAAAAGACACCATTTTCTTACTCCAACAGTTTCTTACTCCATCAGGTGCTATCACCAATTCGGCTAAACTAAGATATTGATAGCCACTAACCAACAAACAAATTCATAAGATGACAGTCTGATAACATATTTATGGTATAGCATAGTTTTTTTTTTTTAAATGTGCATTTTTCAGGTATAAATCACAGTTCTACATTGCAGCTGCAATCTGATATAGTGCTGATGCAGCTAGAACAATTACAGAGACCAACGTTATATAACTAATTACTTGTCTTAAAACATTTCAGAAAAAATACACAGCGTACAGATATTGAAAGCCCAACATCTGGTGAATCCAAACAATATTTCAGATTTTTTAAATGTTTTACAGGGAAGACACAATATGTAAATCTATTAGCTAAACACGTTAGCAAAAGACACCATTTTCTTACTCCAACAGTTTCTTACTCCATCAGGTGCTATCACCAATTCGGCTAAACTAAGATATTGATAGCCACTAACCAACAAACAAATTCATAAGATGACAGTCTGATAACATATTTATGGTATAGCATAGTTTTTTTTTTTTAAATGTGCATTTTTCAGGTATAAATCACAGTTCTACATTGCAGCTGCAATCTGATATAGTGCTGATGCAGCTAGAACAATTACAGAGACCAACGTTATATAACTAATTACTTGTCTTAAAACATTTCAGAAAATACACAGCGTACAGATATTGAAAGCCCAACATCTGGTGAATCCAAACAATATTTCAGATTTATTAAATGTTTTATAGCGAAAACAAAATGTAGCGCTAATTTAGCATAGCCACGCCAGCCAGAACCAGCTGGGCGCGCCCGACCAGTTCACATGCACGACAGATATATGAAATAACATCGTAAATTGGGTCTTACTATTGCTGATCTTTCATCAGAATGTTGATCAAGGTGTCCTTAGTCCTGATGAGTCGTTCAATCCATTCACAATGGCAACTTTTCCTCTTCATTTAGCCTGGGTACTGGTCGACTGGCACGATTCTGTCCAAAGTTAAAAAACTCACAGAACGGAACACGGCAAAACTCCCGAAAAAATTCAAATAATCTGATTAAACTATATTGAAAAAACATACATTACGATGATATGGTCACATGTATCAAACAAACTTCGAGACGGAGATAGTTTTCATCCGTAACGTCAGCATAACAAAAGACAATTGCACCTCTAAAACGCGCGTTTCAGAAAACCGGAAGTTGTCGGTCACGCTAAAGAAATAGGTCTTATTTCACGTCAGTACAAGATAAACAAAAAATTTCTCCTCTGACGTCTTCCTGACACCCAGAGGAAGAAGAATGAAGTGTGTTTCGGGTCATAGGTGGCGTGACCATATATAGGCAGAGCGTTGAAGCGAGCATACACATCTTGCAATCTTCTTCTGGCTCAGGGAAAGTGCTGTCAAATGACCTGTGTTTCACTCAGAGACAAAATTGAAACGGATTTAGAAACCATAGCTTGTTTTCTATCCAATGGTATATGGTTATATGCATATAGTAACAGCAATAATTGAATAAGAGGCAGTTTAATCTGTAGAGGCAATTATGCTAATGTGAAAACAGCACCCCCTGTATTCTCAAGAAGTTTTAAGTGTTCTCTTTATTTTTTTGAGCAGTGTATATACACGGGACAGGACGAGGACAAAGGACGTCTGACTGCTATGCCATCTTGGAAAACAATCCATACTTATTGACTCAAGACATTTCAGCTTTTCAGTTTGAATTAATTAGCAAAAATGTGGAAAAAAATAAATCCACTTTAAACATGATTGGGTTTAGGCCAGTGACAAAAACAAATCTCAATTTAATCCATTTTAAATTCTGGTTGTAACACAACAGAATGTGAAAAAAGTCAAAGGGTGTGAATACTTTCTGAAGGTACTCTACATTTCTAATTTGTTTGCACCTACTTGTATGGCTCAAAGACAACTACAGTCCACTGCAGGAACCCACGGCTCCAGCTCAGATAAGTTGACCTAGACTACAGTACTGTGCGTGTACAGCTCAGTCCAGTGCCTAAGAGAGAACCAGTCATCTGATATCTCTTCCACACTATAAACTGACTATGCTGATCCTGTGAACCCCAGTGTTCCCTTCTCATCCATCCTAGGGTTGTTTTGATCCATCCCAGCGTTGATTTTCTCCAGCGCAGCCCAATGTGCTCTGGCCTTTCAGTCTCCACTGGACCTAACCAAGGATGGCATGCTTGTGCCGTACACCCCTTGCGCGCACACACACACACACACACACACACACACACACACAGTCCTCCTCCCTAGAGAACTAGCCCCTAATCATGATTGATAGGAGGTCCGGACTGTCCAGGCTCTTCCTTTGCAGTGTCCCCTGGTTGGCATGCATTGACATTTCTTGCCCAAAACATCTCTGAAAAGGATTTTGTAGCTCAATAACTTTGTTTGAAGTTACTTTGACATGAATGATTGGGCATGACATTTAAAGCCCTTTGTTTCAGAGGGTTAACCATGCAGGTTAGGTTTATAGTAGCCGTTCTCATAGTAATGTGCACAACTGATTTCACAATTTGCTCTTCGTCACATTATTTTTTTTTTTTTTTTTTTTTTTTTTTACAAATACTGGTCTGATGGATATGATCCGTTTGCTGCTGTAGCCCACATTTCCTCATTTTTTTTGTAAAAAAATGACTCATTCTTATAAATGAAACTGGGTCTCGCAAATGAAGTCCTCCCACACATTATTTTAACTAGCAGTGACTGTGGGCCAAGTTCCCCTACTCAGTCTTAAAGGGATTGTTCATCGATTTGACATATTTGTTTGGCTACCTTAACAAAAATCTAAGTATAGATTGCAGTCACTCCCTGTCCATAAACTGCCTTTAAGGTAAGGAAACAAACATCTCTATATGTAAATTCACTGAAATGTCTCTTTAAAATAATGAAATAAGTCACAACAAAATCAAAGGATTCAATATATCTACTTGCAGTCCCTGTGGAGTTTTGCTTGCTTGCTTCAGCAGACTATAATGTGGGTAATTGGACACACACTTGTCCTGCTGTCATGTCAAGATTCATCCGCCGGTCAAGAAATGCCCTTCTGAGCTACTGACTCACTGACTCATACTGTAGGCTTAGTGGAGATGAATTGAGCATTTAAAGTGAGTGCGTAAATGCCGAATTGGGGGCTTTTGGATGAAATATGAGTGACTCTAATGTTTCTCAACATCCTTTAAGGATATTTCTCTTTCCTCTGTGAAGTCAAATGTCTCTAGTCTCCTTTTTCAGTTGTGTTCACGTGCCTGTAGGGGTTCTATGCTTCCCTTTCATTTGTTTAATTTCTGTGGTTGAGTCTGCATTCTAAATAGTCAGCTGATTGGGTATGCGGAAATAATTGATGTTACATGGATAAGAGGTATACAGCTAATACTTTATGCTCCACTTACCACACAGCACGCGTTTATTTCACCTGATTGCAGAAAAGACAGGGAAACATGTGTAGAGTGTAAGAAATGCAGAATGCATTTTTAAAAGGGACAATCTGGGATTCCAAAAATGTACGTATCAATCCCAGGTTGTCCCTCTAAAAGGGGCAGTCTGCAGTTCGAAAAATAACAAAGCGACACCCTGCCACTGATTTGGTAAACAGCTGAAGGGTAGGGCTGGAGAAATGTAACGATTCTCAAACTCATGGACAGAGCTACAGATACACAGACTGACCATCCATAATATCAGATGTGTAGTTTTAACCATGTTTTGAGGCTATACAGTATTTGTTTACATTTACATTGTTGGAGAAAAACAAGCTTATATTTTGAGTTCTGACGGGGTATGACAGTTGAACTAAGCCCATAAGTTACAGTATATTCTTCAATAATCAATGGGTACATATCATTAATTTAAAAGTCGAAATGGATGTAGCAACTGCAGATTGCCCCTTTAAGTCTTGAATTTCTAATGTAAATGCATCAAGCACAATGTCATTGAAGTACAGAATTCCATTGAGCACCATATTGTACATTACTGGACATGTACAGTCCAATAAAAGTGCAAGTCCTTCAGCAGTCATCTAAAAATAACACCCGAAAAGAAAATGGCCTACAAAGAGAGAGTCAGAGTAAAATACCAGTAAAAGGACCATTCTATTTTTACCACTGTAAAAAAAAATCTTACCGCTCTGGGTTTTTACCAGAGTGATATAATGGAATAATGGAAGTATTCAATGACATGGTTGCTACATAGTTGTCTGTTGTTACAGCTGGAACTTCCGTCAGAGAAAGCTCTTTGAGGATGACTGGAGGGCCTGTCTCCCCCAGGGCTACGCTTCAGGCTTGCCCGGCACTGAACATCGACATCTCAGAGTGGAGCCTGAAGTGAACAAAGATTTGACAACAGGGAGAACAACGACGCACCTGCAGACACGGCCTCCACCACTCAACGAGCATAAGCGAAACGACGACTTACTGAAGCAGTGTTCTGCACTTCACAATTCGGATCTTAGAAAGCTGTAGATAGACATGTGTGTGCATTCTTTTGTTCCAGCTCAACATGAAATCACCTAGTTTAATGACTCAGCTAATCCGCTAATCATGGTCTTGGTGATTAGCTGGCGAGACGAATCAGGTGTGTTGGTGCTAGGTCGAGAGTAAAGGCCACACATACTGCAGCCCTCCATGAATAGGGCTGAAGGACACTGACTTAAAGGGACAATACACTCCAAAATCAAATTTTGTCAAAAGTAGTCTAATGTCAAGATGAGTTCATGTCCCATGAGATCTGTTTGGAATTTTATATAATGTTTGGGGGCGGCAACAGACATACACAACAAAATGCACAATGTAGACCTAGAGGATATCACTTGAAAGTATTAATTAAAACACTTGTTTCCAAAATGGTCCTCGACGGTAGATCCAGCTCTATGCCACAATCCAAATTGAATGAATAAGGTAAATCACCATGTCATTTCCACATTTGCAGTGCTTATCTTTTCCATTCATTTGGGCTTGAGCTGGATCTACAAACCAATGGTGCTTGACGTCAACAGGTGCTTTGGTATAGTCTCTTCGAAAAAAAGCTGCTATCTAGAACCATAAAGGGTTCTTTGGCTGTCCCCATAGGAGAACCCTTTCAAGAACCCTTTTTGGTTCCCTTTTGGGTTCTATGTAGGGGACAGCTGAAGAAGCATTATGAAACCTTTTTTTTCTAACATGCTGACCACACCGCCATATAAAGTCCAAAGAAGAAGAAGAAGCCTGTAGGAGGAGCGATTACTAGAAACAAACGTTTTTCGTTTTATCTGTGGATTAATTGTCGAAGCAGAGGACCTTGTGCATTTCAGGTAAAATAACAACCCAATGTTTATATCCTAGGACAAATTAGCTAGCAACAGCAAGCTAGCTAGCTAAATTGGCATAAATGTTTAATGCCTTTCGACCTGTCCCCAAATTAATATAATTGGTTCAGAGTTTGTTTTGATATTTCAACCTGCATGTCCTGATTGCGTCAGGTGTTGGGGGACAAAATAAACATGCGCACGATGGCGCACGCGGACGCACACGCTTGTGCGGTCTGGTCATGTAAGAGTATGTAAGAGTGTATTCTACTGACAACCATAGCGAGCATGTCAGTAAGCCCTCAAGGCATACCCATTAGGCTTCACTGCTCTTGGTGGAATGGCTTGAGATTTTGACTGAGGGATGCAAGATTGCTCATTTGTAACCATCCCTTCCTCTGCCTACAAGACAGTACAATGAGAATGTATGATTCCATCATATTGATCAGACAGCATAACAAGATAACTTGGCATGGTGTCATTCTGCAATATGACGATAGTAATACAACCAATTTGGAGGCTTTTCCTCCCTGTATGACTTGATAATGAACTTACAGTACTTGACATACAGTATATTCCGATTTTCTATGTGTATAATTTTCATAGATGCTAGACTGCAAAACTGTATGCCTCAAAAAGGTTGAGGAAAATTGAAAGTGTCACATTCTGTATGACATTTATATGACTTTTGACTTTGCAATGCTAAAGGCTTGTAGGGGACAGGCGTTGTCAAGCATCTACACACACACACACACACACACACACACACACACACACACACACACACACACACACACACACACACACACACACACACACACACACACACACACACACTTTCTGTCATGTCATTGGTCTATTGGGACCTTGCGTGAGAGCAAGAAGGTTTGAATCTTAAATACATTTAACCTCCAGTCTGGAATGGCTGTTAATTTCACTGGGTTAATTTGGTTAGTGATGCATGAACAGGCAATACCCACCCACTCATAACCACCCACACACACATGCAAGCACGTACGGTTGCACATGCACACACACACACACACACACACACACACACACACACACACACGTAATTCAACAAGCTACTGTATACTCAGACTGGCTGATAAGAATACGCACTGACATATCGTCACAAGCACACACACACACACACACACACACACACACACACACACACACACACACACACACACACACACACACACACACACACACACACACACACACACACACACACACACACACACACACACACACACACACACACACACACGCCTGCCCACAGGGCAAAGACGTCAGTTCAATGTCCATTTTTGATTTACATTCGGTTGAGTTGTCAACTAATGTGAATTCAACAAAAAATGTCACCATGACATTGGATTTAGGTTAAAAGTCGGGTGAAAAAATCACAAAATTCCCTTGTTGATAATGTTTTGCAAACACAATCATTTCCCCACATTGATTCAACGTCGGCACATTTTTTTCTTCAAATGACGTGGAAACAACGCTGATTCAACAGGTTTTTGCCCAGTGGGGGGCTGCCAAAGAGCCCCTGTCACTGGCTTCCCCCTGGCAGTGGTGGAATTTCAACACTGATCTCCTTCCGCGCAATAAGCTGCTGTCACCTCCGTGAACGGTCACAAGTCTCAGCTCCTCCAACGTCAGCCATGCTATACACACACACACACACACACACACACACACACACACACACACAAACGTGTGCTCGCACAGACACACAGAGACACACACTAATACACACACACACAGATACCCCCGTTCCACACACACCGCACACACACACACACGGCAGCCCCAGAAATGTCAAGTGGAAAGAAAGGCGCCTTGTCACAAAGGCCAAGCCAACTACTGTAAAGGTCAGTCCCAGAATCCACCTCTATAAACAAACATAGGTGGTGTCCCAAATGGCACCCTATTCCCTATGTTGTACACTTCTTTTGACCAGGGCCTATAGTGCTGTAGCCAGAAGTAGTGCACTATTTAGGAAATGGGACACATCCACAGACTTCCTGGAAATAGCCATCATTAACTGACAACATGAAAAGAAGGTCTTCATCTACCATTTTACTATATACTTTTTTAAATAAATACCTGCTGTAAGTGAACTACCGTAACCACTTATTCCTGTGCCGTAAAGTAAAGTGTTACCCATGAAAAGATACTGTAGTTGTAAACCATTCTTCTAGTTCTTTGGGTTTCCAAGGCAATGGAGGGAGGGGCTTAAGTTGAGAAGTGCCATCTTTGTTTTCCTTCTTTTGATAGTTTTTTTTTACAAGTGAACCATTAATCGAATGAAAAGAGCAGCCACAATTCTAACCGACAGATAATAATATCAGGTTGTACACAATACAATTCTTTCTGAGCATTGCATTCTGTATTGGGGCCCTTCGGAAAAGACTCCTGATTAAAGTTAGATGGGATTCTGGGTACCCTAGATGCCATATGCCGTTGTGCCCTTAAAAGGTGATAGGCAAAGGATTCCCGGTCTGTAAAAATAATAAAATCATGATTAGACAAGAGCGACACTTTCTGTGTGTGAGCACACATGTGCTTTCTTTCTATCAGCACAATGGGAATGGAAAGCAAGCGCATGCTCGCACATGGAAAAGTATCACTTGAGTCCAACATAATGGAATATAACGTTGCAGAGTTGACACATTTTGGTGTGTACGACATCTAAAGACCTGCATCGCTGAACTGAGAGCTTTGCAGTTATAAAATCAAATTACGTATTTGTGTCCCTCTCCTTGTTCGGGCGACGTTCGGCGGTCGACGTCACCGGCTTTCTAGTCGCCACCGATCCATGTTTCATTTTCGTTTGGTTTTGTCTTCTTTATCACACACCTGATTTCTATTCCATGAATTATGTTCATTATTTTACCCTCTGGCTTCCCTCTCTGTTTTGTGCGTTATTGTTTGTCACGGTAGGTTCGTGTTCTTGTGTTTTGGATCTTTGTGTTTTCCGTGTTGGATTTTTATTCTTCATTTTTGAGTAAGCTATCGGACTATACTCATCACTGTGCCCTGCGCCTGACTCCACCTTTCTCCATCCACCAACACCCTCACAATTTGGGTGTTTTGGGAGCCTTTGTTCATGTTTATCACCGCCTGATACTGCAGAATGAGCCTGAGGAAGTCTATCCTCAGTGTGGCTCAGTTGGTAGAGCTTAGCTGTTGCAACGCCAGGGTTGTGGGTGTAACGGGTGTTGCTCTCCTCATCCTCGGATGAGGTGAGGAGAGAAGGATCGGTAGACCAATGCGCAGCGAGGTGTGATGACATAATGAATTTATTTAACAAAACGAACACTGACACGAACTATACTTTAGAAATGACACAAAATAACAAACGGACAACGTAGACGAAACCTGAACATGGAACTTACATAACGACAGGAAGAACACACGAGCAGGAAACAGACTACATCAAAACGAAATACAACCGAAACAATCCCGTGTGGTGCGCAGACACAAACACAGGAGACAATCACCCACAAACAAACAGTGAGAATGCCCTACCTAAATATGACTCTTAATTAGAGGCAAACGCAAACCACCTGCCTCTAATCAAGAGCCATACCAGGCAAACCGAAACCAACATAGAAACAGATAACATAGAATGCCCACCCAACCTCACGTCCTGACCAACTAACACACAAAACTAACATAAATAGGTCAGGAACGTGACAGTACCCCCCCCACAAGGTGCGAACTCCGGACGCACCAGCACAAAGTCTAGGGGAGGGTCTGGGTGGGCATCTAACCACGGTGGTGGCTCAGGCTCCGGGCGCGGTTCCCACCCCACCATAATCCATCCTAACTTCCTCCCACAAAGAATGTCCACCCTCTTTTTTCCCCCACACAATTTTCTTAATAATATATTTAATAAGGATAACACCGGGACAGAGAGATAAATCAAGATAGAGGGATAGATAAGACTATAGAGATAGATGAAGATAGAGAGGGAGATTAGGATAGAGGGGCAACTCCGGACTGAAAGGCAGCTCCGGACAGAGAGACAGCTCTGGACTGATGGGCAGTTCTGGGTATCCAGCCTTTTCAGGCTGAAGGGCAGCTCATGGCTGACTGACGACTCTCGATGCTCATGGCTGGCTGACGGCTCTCGACGCTCATGGCAGGCTGACGGCTCTCGACGCTCATGGCAGGCTGACGGCTCTCGACGCTCATGGCAGGCTGACGGCTCTCGACGCTCATGGCAGGCTGACGGCTCTCGACGCTCATGGCAGGCTGACGGCTCTCGACGCTCATGGCAGGCTGACGGCTCTCGACGCTCATGGCGCTCTGACAGCTCTCGACGCTCATGGCGCTCTGACGGCTCTGGCTGCTCATGGCGCTCTGACGGCTCTGGCTGCTCATGGCTCTCTGACGGCTCTGGCTGCTCATGGCTCGCTGGCGGCTCTGGCTGCTCATGGCTCGCTGGCGGCTCTGGCAGATCCTGTCTGGTTGGCGGCTCTGGCAGATCCTGTCTGGTTGGCGGCTCTGACAGATCCTGTCTGGTTGGCGGCTCTGGCAGATCCTGTCTGGTTGGCGGCTCTGGCAGATCCTGTCTGGTTGGCGGCTCTGGCAGATCCTGTCTGGCTGACGGCTCTAGCGGCTCCTGTCTGGCTGATGGCTCTAGCGGCTCCTGTCTGGCTGACGGCTCTGTAGGCTCATGGCAGACGGGCGGCTTTGCAGGCTCATGGCAGACGGGCGGCTTTGCAGGCTCCTGGCAGACGGATGGCTCAGATGGCGCTGGGGAGACGGATGGCTCAGATGGCGCTGGGGAGACGGATGGCTCAGATGGCGCTGGGGAGACGGATGGCTCAGATGGCGCTGGGGAGACGGATGGCTCAGATGGCGCTGGGGAGACGGATGGCTCTGGCCGGATATGGCGCACTGTAGACCTGGTGCGTGGTGCCGGAACTGGAGGCACCGTGCTAATGACAAGCACCTTCCTACTAGTGCGGGGAGCAGGGACAGGGCACACTGTATTCTCAAAGCCTACTCTATCCCTGATGCGTGGTACCGGCACTGGTGACGCCGGGCTGAGGACAAGCACATCAGGATTAGTAGGGGGAGAAGATACAGTGGGTTCAGGGCTCTGGAGACGCACTGGTAGCTTAGTGCGTGGGGCCGGAACTGGAGGCACCGGGCTAGATACACGCACTACAGGGAGAGTGCGTGGAGGAGGAACAGGGCTCAGGATACGCACTGGTAGCCTAGTGCGTAGTGTATACACTGTAGGTACTAGGCTGGGGCGGGGAGGTGGTGCCGGAAATACCGGACCGTGGAGGCGTACTGGCTCTCTTGAGCATTGAGCCTGCCCGACCTTACCTGGTTGAATGCTCCCGGTTGCCCGACCAGTGCGGGGAGGTGGAATAACCCGCACCGGCCTATGTAGGCGAACCGGAGAAACCATGCGTAAGGCCGGTGCCATGTATGCCGGCCCGAGGAGACGCACTGGAGACCAGACGCGTTGAGCCGGCCTCATGACACCTGGCTCAATACCCAATCTAGCCCTACCAGTGCGGGGAGGTGGAATAACCCGCACTGGGCTATGCACTCGTACAGGAGACACCGTGCGCTCTACTGCGTAACACGGCGCCTGCCCGTACTCCCGCTCTCCACGGTAAGCCTGGGAAGTGGGCGCAGGTCTCCTACCTGCCCTTGGCCCACTATCTCCTAGCCCCCCCCCAAGAAATTTTTGGGAATTACTTACGGGCTTTTTTGGCTTCCGTGCCAGACACATTCCCTCATAGCTCCGGTTCCTCTCTCCGGTAGCCTCTGCACTCCCCAGTGCCTCCAGCTGCTCCCCTGGCTTTTCGGGCTTCCAGCCACGTCTCCTTGCTGCCTCCTCATACCACCGCTGTTGGGCTCTCGCTGCCTCCATCTCCTCACGAGCGCGGCGATATTCCCCAATGTGCGCCCAGTGTCCTTTTCCTTCCAAGATCTGTTCCCAAGTCCACGAGTCCTGATTGCTCTGTTGAGCTCTCCCCCGCCGCTTGGTCCTCGGTAGGTGGGTGATTCTGTAACGGGTGTTGCTCTCCTCATCCTCGGATGAGGTGAGGAGAGAAGGATCGGTAGACCAATGCGCAGCGAGGTGTGATGACATAATGAATTTATTTAACAAAACGAACACTGACACGAACTATACTTTAGAAATGACACAAAATAACAAACGGACAACGTAGACGAAACCTGAACATGGAACTTACATAACGACAGGAAGAACACACGAGCAGGAAACAGACTACATCAAAACGAAATACAACCGAAACAATCCCGTGTGGTGCGCAGACACAAACACAGGAGACAATCACCCACAAACAAACAGTGAGAATGCCCTACCTAAATATGACTCTTAATTAGAGGCAAACGCAAACCACCTGCCTCTAATCAAGAGCCATACCAGGCAAACCGAAACCAACATAGAAACAGATAACATAGAATGCCCACCCAACCTCACGTCCTGACCAACTAACACACAAAACTAACATAAATAGGTCAGGAACGTGACAGTGGGTTTGATTCCCATTTGGGGGGCAGTACAAAAATGTATGCACTCCAGCTACTCTGGATAAGAGTGTCTGCTAAATGCATTAGAAAAAATATATATATATGGCTGGTGGGGTAAGTGAAATCACAAAAAGTGTCTGGACACTTCTATAATGTGCCAGTTCTGTAAAAAATACACTGCTCAAAAAAATAATGGGAACACTTAAACAACACAATGTAACTCCAAGTCAATCACACTTCTGTGAAATCAAACTGTCCACTTAGGAAGCAACACTGATTGACAATAAATGTCACATGCTGTTGTGCAAATGGAATAGACAAAAGGTGGAAATTATAGGCAATTAGCAAGACACCCCCATAAAAGGAGTGATACTGCAGGTGGTGACCACAGACCACTTCTCAGTTCCTTGCTTCCTGCCTGATGTTTTGGTCACTTTTAAATGCTGGCAGTGCTCTCACTCTAGTGGTAGCATGAGACAGAGTCTACAACCCACACAAGTGGCTCATGTAGTGCAGTTCATCCAGGATGGCACATCAATGCGAGCTGTGGCAAAAAGGTTTGCTGTGTCTGTCAGCGTAGTGTCCAGAGCATGGAGGCGCTACCAGGAGACAGGCCAGTACATCAGGAGACGTGGAGGAGGCCGTAGGAGGGCAACAACCCAGCAGCAGGACCGCTACCTCCACCTTTGTGCAAGGAGGTGCACTGTCAGAACCCTGCAAAATTACCTCCAGCAGGCCACAAATGTTACATTGTGTTGTTTAAGTGTTCCCTTTATTTTTTTGAGCAGTGTATATGGTTGGTTCAAAAAGCGAATCTGTCCTTTAACTGCCAGAACACCCACTATATCTGATCCTGGTTTCAAACTCCTCAAGGTATTTAAGTGTGTTCCTGAAGGGGTTGGCTTCAAAGCCAAAACGGCACATTTCGGTGATCTGTAAGCCCTCGCACAAAAACCTTTGACACGCCCGTGACGGAAAGATCAATCCCCAAAGTGTTCAACCAACATGCCGACTTATAACTTTGAATGTAACTTGCCATTTACACTGGTGCAGAATCGAGTCACTCAACTGTTTAATTTTTCCTTCAAATGTGACAAATGAGCTGGCCTACTTTCCAGCTGAGAAGATACCCCACCGAGCATTTACGAGATCCTGCTATTTCTCAAAATATTTCTCTGCTCTCCCGAGACATGGAGGAAGAAATGCAGTAGAAGCAGCAGCAGTAGCAGTTTTACCTCAATGACTGTCCCTGGACATTGGTATTGGGTCAGTGCAATTTCCCCAACAATTTCCCCAATTTCCCCAATAATGGTTAAGGTTAGGACTTGGGGAGGAGAAGCTAATCCTAGACCTGTACCTAGAGGGAACTTCACCCTGGAGCACCTCGTTGACTCACGTTCCAGAACAGGAAGAATGGTCCCAGGCGGCACTGTGCGATGATGTCGTAAGCCCCCTAAAAGCAAAAGGCAGACAGGTATGCATCAGCCCCTTAAATCAGACTGAGTGAGCACAGCGGTCAATCTGGTTGAGTTCAGCCATCAGTAAAGTTGACCAGGCTTGCATAGCTACATATTCCAAAATAAAAAAAGTGTAGAATTCAGACTTGGGATTGTCATGTTTATGCCAGTGTCTTCATTTATAAGCGCACGCACGCACGCACAAACACACACAAAAACACCCCTCATAGTACACAGTAGGCCTATTTTACAGCTTCACTCATAACTGGGGCAAGAAGCCATAGGGAGAAAATAACACTTGGGAAAAGCAGTCTGTGAAGGAGACAGGAATTAAGAATTCACAAAAAAATCATGGAAAAACTCTGGAAGCATGTGCTACTTGAGTAATGGTGTGAAAAGTCAAACTTGCTACAAATAACGCTCACACGAGCGAGGCGGATGTAATCATTTGGGACTTGAATCAGCCGAGTGCTTAAAGATTCATTACTTAAGAAGCAGGTTGCTTGCACCCCAAAACACTGACGTGCAGACTGGTAGTAGCTAGAAAACAAACTGAATAAATAAGAATAAGGAAATTACAATTAAGTCTTGGCAGTGACGGCTTGACTACTGTAAACTCACAGGCAGCAAACTCACAGGCAGCTAAAAACCGGTGTAATGTGTGCTCTCCGTCTGGTTTTGGTCAGTACCCGTGCTGCTGCGTTCTGCATGTTTTGCAGTTGACCAATGGCGTTCCTGGGTGTGCCAGACAGGAGAGCTGGACTACTGTAATGCTCTCCTGTATGGTCTACCCAAGAGCGCCATTGGCAAAACATACGGAATGCTGCAGCACGGGTACTGACCACGACCAGACAGAGAGAGCGCACATTACAATAGGTTTTAAAGTATCTACACTGGCTGCCTTAGCTTGGCTTTTCCTTCGGGTGTTTTTTTAGTCATTCAGATTTTGTCATTCTTTCGTTTTTTAAAATCTTTTGTTTGTTGTGTAGTAAATATTTCAGTTTTATTTTTATTGTTTTTTATTATTTTTTTCTCTCCTGTGAAGCACAGTGCATTGCATTCCGTGTCTGAAATGTGATGTATAAATAAGGCTTGATTTGATTTGATGGGTCTCAGAGATATCTGTTTTTTTTGCATGTGGTTGCTGTTTATGTGTATTTTAAAATAGCCCATAACCAAAACCAATTACATCTGTGAGAATGATAAGCCAAAAGCACACTTGAAATAAACTGTAATAATAAACACAGGACGGGGGGAATCTGCACCGCCCGCAACCGCAGAGTTCTCCAGAGGCTGGCCGACGCATCACCGGGGGCAAACTACCAGCCCTCCAGGACATCAACAGCATCCGATGTCACAGGAAGGCCAAAAAGATAATCAAGGGCAACAACCACCCAAGCCACTGCCTGTTCACCCCGCTATCATCCAGAAGGAGAGGTCAGTACAGGTGCATCAAAGCTGGGACCGAGAGACTGAAAAACAGCCTCTATCTCAAGGCCATCAGACTGTTAAATAGCCATCACTAACACATAGAGGCTGCTGCCTAATACATACAGTTGAAGTCGGAAGTTTGCATACACCTTAGCCAAATACATTTAAACTCAGTTTTTCACAATTCCTTACATTTAATCAGAGTAAAAATTCCCCTTCTTAGGTCAGTTAGGATCACCACTTTATTTTAAGAATGTGAAATGTCAGAATAATAGTAGAGGGAATGATTTATTTCAGCTTTTATTTCTTTCATCACATTACCAGTGGGTCAGAAGTTTACATACACTCAATTAATATTTGGTAGCATTGCCTTTAAAATGTTTAACATGTGTCAAACGTTTCGGGTAACTTTCCACAAGCTTCCCACAATAAGTTGTGTGAGTTTCGGCCCATTCCTCCTGACACAGCTGGTGTAACTGAGTCAGGTTTGTAGGTCTCCTTGCTTGCAAACGCTTTTTTAGTTCTGCCCACATATTTTCTATGGGATTGAGGTCAGGGCTTTGTGATGGCCACTCCAATACCTTGACTTTGTTAAGCCATTTTGTCAAAACTTTGGAAGTATGCTTGGGGTCATTGTCCATTTGGAAGACCCATTTGCGACCAAGCTTTAACTACCTGACTGATGTCTTAAGATGTTGCTTCAATATATCCACATAATTTTCCTCCCTCATGATGCCATCTATTTTGTGAAGTGCACCAGTCCCTCCTGCAGCAACGCACCCCACAACATGATGCTGCCACCCCCATGCTTCACGGTTGGGATGGTGTTCTTCGGCTTGCAAGACTCCCCCTTTTTCCTCCCCTTTTTCCAAACATGGTCATTATGGCCAAACAGTTCTATTTTTAACTCTTCAGACCAGAGGACATTTCTCCAAAAAGTACGATCTTTGTCCCTATGTTCAGTTACAAACCGTAGTCTGGCTTTTTTAAGGTGGTTTTGGAGCAGTGGCTTCTTCCTTGCTGAGCGCCCTTTCAGGTTATGTTGATATAGGACTCGTTGTCACGACCTGGCCTTAGTTATCTTTGTTTTCTGTATTATTTTAGTTAGGTCAGGGTGTGACATGGGGGATGTATGTGCAGTGTTTAGTGTCAGCACTCTTTGTTTGTATAGCTTCACATTCGTCGGTTTATTGTTTTGTTTAGTGTTTAAAGTATTGTTCGTTTTCGTTTCGTCTTCTAATAAATGAAGATGTATTGCTATCACGCTGCGCCTTGGTCCTCCTCTCTTTCACAATACGACGATCGTGACACTCGTTTTACTGTGGATATAGATACTTTTGTACCTGTTTCATCCAGCATCTTCACAAGGTCCTTTGCTGTTGTTCTGGGATTGATTTCACCTTTCGCACCAAAATACGTTCATCTCTAGGAGACAGAATGCGTCTCCTTCCTGAGTGGTATGACGGCTGTGTGGTCCCATGGTGTTTATACTTGCGTACTATTGTTTGTACAGATGAACGTGGTACCTTCAGGTGTTTGGAAATTGCTCCCAAGGATGAACCAGACTTATTGAGGTCAACATTTTTTTTTCTGAGGTCTTGGCTGATTTCTTTTGATTTTCCCATGATGTCAAGCAAAGAGGCGCTGAGTTTCAAGGTAGGCCTTGAAATACATCCACAGGTACACCTCCAATTGACTCAAATGATGTGACTTAGCCAATCAGAAGCTTCTAAAGCTATGACATCATTTTCTGGAAGTTAACAAGCTGTTTAAAGACTCAGTCAACTTAGTGTATGTAAACTTCTGACCCACTGGAATTGTGATAGAGTGAAATAATCTGTCTGTAAAAAATTATTGGAAAAATGACTTGTGTCATGCACAAGGTAGATGTCCTAACCAACTTGCCAAGACTATAGTTTGTTAACAACATTTTTTGGAGTGATTGAAAAGCGAGTTTTAATGACTCCAACCTAAGTGTAATCTTCCGACTTCAACTGTAGACTTCCTCTTTAATAAATGGAACAGTAGTTACTTTAAATACCCTGCATTACTAATCTCATATGTATATACTGTATTCTATACTATTCTACTGTATCTTAGTCTATGCCGCTCTGACGTTGCTCGTCCATATATTTATATATTCTTAATTACATTCCTTTAGTTAGATTTGTGTGTATTGGGTATATGTTGTGAAATTGTTAGATGTTACTTGATAGATATTACTGTACTGTCGGAGCTAGAAACACAAGCATTTCGCTACACCCGCATATAACATCTGCTAAACACTTGTATGTGATCCCCAAAAATGGATTGGATTTGATAACCTTAACCATAGCTATAACCTTAGCCAGAACTTTAAGTATAACCATAACCATGTAACTTGCTCCATTTTTGACACACTGTGCATGCATTTGCAACATAAGCATAGCCATATGGCTTCCTGCATTTTCACCATACTGTAGCCTACATGCATCGATTATAGCTTGTGAAATCCAGCCGACTGGAAACTATGACCACACGATGAACCGAGTGTACAGAACGTTTTGATCAAGGTCATGATCCTTCCATTCATACGCACACACACACGCAGAGAGACACACATGCCTGCAGATAAGCGTAGTAACTCTAGTCTTCATCTTGTGTCACCCATGGCCAAACTTACTGTAGCCAGAAAAGAGAGACAGACAGGTGAGACAGAGGACAGAGAAAAAGGAGAGAAGAGAGAGGGAAAAGGTCCCCAATTAAGCAACATAGAGGTGGGGGAGAGTTCTCCAAATCGCATCGTGGGGAGGCCAAGTGTGACGGCCCTGACAGAGGCAATGCTCAACCCACTGACTCATCAAAACAGGAGGTATTACATCAAATAAACAAACCCAAAAACTTTTCTATTTTGACTGTGGTTCCAGGCAACTGCTGTCCCTTGACTCTCAGCTCTCACATATATTTGACTTCGCAACGGGGTTGATTTCTATTTACAAAATTCACGTGCGCCAAAGTGACGCAACTAGGCCACACTGGCAGATGGGAGAGGCTGGTTTGTGTAAATCATGAAAGAGGACAAGACCCCCCCCCACCCCCACACACACACACACTCCCTTAACAACTACTAGTGGCCCAGTGAAGCGCAGATTGTTGACCAGACAGACGCCTTGTTGACCTGTTGTAATGCATTCATCCACCAGGCGTGAGTGTAACCACTCAAAATTGGAGCACTGATGAGCCCAAGTTTGGGTCATGTTCATTAGGACATGCAACAGAAAATGTTTTACAATGAAAAACTAAAACAAGTAGTTCTTATTGGACAAGTACAGATAGTACCTCCCAATTTCCCTCCATTTAGGTGCGTTTCCCTCCGTTTCATGCCTACTGAACACAACTATGGTCTCGTGGTAGTGCTGAGGCAAACCTGCCCATCCAACTGGGACAAACATCCAACGTATGTCTGAATGCCTGTGACTGTAACAACTGAATACGGGTCTGAGTTAGAGTAAGCATGGATGAAGCTCGTTGGATTTCATTCATAGACAGATGAACCTCTACAACAATATAGAAATAGTGACCAGTCGATTGATGTGGTTCTTTTTCAAACAGTTTTGAAGTGGCATTTTATTTTCATATACTGTATCTGTAGTATGGAAGACTGAAGTTGCTGAGGACCAGTTGCTTGTATTGTAGCGACCTCTACTGGGAGCATGTTTGTATGGTTTCGTGGCTGCTCTTTTGAATTGGTGGTATGACAGATATTTTTTTGGCGTGATGATGATAACACAATTGATTCGACATTCGACGTCAAGACATGTTGTGCTGCCTGTGTGACACTGCATGTTTATAGTAAATAGTGAAGGAAAAATAAATACTATGCGATATCCTTACGTTTGTATATTCTCACCAGTAGATGTGTTTTTCTCTTATATTTTGAACTTTAGTTATGATGATTAGCACCCAACCACAGAATAATAGATGGTACAATATCACCTCGAAATAATCTCCATCCAGTACATTTGCGGAAGTGTGACACTGAGGGAAAAAACAAGGAAATGATTGTAGCCTATACATGAACTGTAAATCATCAAGCACATAGAAAAGACCTGACAAGTAGCTGAGCCACCAAATCAACACAGTTTAGCTAGTATTTCATCAACTAGATGGGACTAGGTTATAGGGTTGAGGTTATATGAGGTCTTGAGCTGCCCGTCAGTAAACATTAGCTACAGGCCCAATAGCCACAGGAAGGAGAGATTGGCACTTGGATCTATTTTTACTACGGCAATTAACATCAAAGAATGTGATATCTCTCCATTCTTTGGCCACAGTCTGACACGTAGCTTGGTCGAATGTTGGATGGCTCCTTTCAACGCTGCTGCTATCACTTGGATTGTCTCCATCTGTTGCAAGAGCACACCTCCACGATACAGATAGAAGGGAGATTGTCTTGTGAGAGAGGAAGGGAGAGGGAGCTATAAAGAGAGAGAGATAACCATGCACCATCCAAAAAATGTAGAACCAGGAACAAATATAGCCCTTGGTTCACTCCAGACCTGACTGCCCTTGACCAGCACAAAAGCATCCTATGTCGTACTGCATTAGCATCGAATAGCCCCCGCTATTCGATGTACACAGGCAGTTAGGAAAGCAAAGGCTAGCTTTTTCATACAGGAATTTGCATAATGTAGCACAAACTCAAAAAAGTTCTGGGACACTAATGTCCATGGAGAATAAGAGCACCTCCTCCCAGCTGCTCACTGCACTGAGGACAGGAAACACTGTCAGCACCGATAAATCCACAAAATTGTTCTACAACTGGCCATGCTTTCCACCTGGCTACCACTACCCTGGTCAACAGCCCTGCACCCCCCACAGCAACTTGCCCAAGACTCCCCCATTTCTCCTTCACCCAAATCCAGATAGATTATGTTCTGAAAAAGCTGCAAAATCTGGACCCCTACAAATCAGCCGGGCTAGACAATCTGGACCCTCTCTTTCTAAAATTATCTGCCGAAATTGTTGCAACCCCTATTACTAGCCTGTTCAACTTCTCTTTCGTATCGTCTGAGATCCCCAAAGATTATAAAACTGCCACGGTCATCCCCCTCTTCAAAGGGGGAGACACTCTAGACCAAAACTGCTACAGACCTATATCTATCCTACCCTGCCTTTCTAAAGTCTTCGAAAGCCAAGTTAACAAACAGATCACCGACCATTTCGAATCCCACCATACCTTCTCCTCTATGCAATCTGGTGTCAGAGCTGGTTATGGGTGCACCTCAGCGACGATCAAGGTCCAAAACGATATCATAACCGCCATCGATAAGACACAATAATGTGCAGCTGTATTCATCGACCTGGCCAAGGCTTTCGAATCTGCCAATCACCACATTCTTATCGGCAGACTCAACAGCCTTGGTTTCTCAAAATGACTGCCTCGCCTGGTTCACCAACTACTTCTCAGACAGATTTCAGTGTGTCAAATCGGAGGGCCTCTTGTCCGGACCTCTGACAGTCTCTATGGGGGTGCCACAGGGTTCAATTCTCGGGCCGACTCTGTTCTCTGTATACATCAATGATGTCGCTCTTGCTGCTGGTGATTCTCTGATCCACCTCTACGCAGACGACACCATTCTGTATACATCTGGCCCTTCTTTGGACACTGTGTTAACTAACCTCCAGATGAGCTTCAATGACATACAACTCTCCTTCCGTGGCCTCCAACTGCTCTTAAATGCAAGTAAAACTAAATGCATGTTCTTCAACCGATGACTGCCCGCACCTGCCCGCCCGTCTACCATCACTACTCTGGACGGTTCTGACTTGGAATATGTGGACAACTACAAATGCCTAGGTGTCTGGTTAGACTGTAAACTCTCCTTCCAGACTCACATTAAGCATCTCCAATCCCAAATTAAATCTAGAATCTGCTTCCTATTTCGCAACAAAGCATCCTTCACTCATGCTGCCGAACATACCCTCGTAAAACGGACTATCCTACGGATCCTTGACTTCGGCGATGTCATTTACAAAATAGCCTCCAACACTCTACTCAGCAAATTTGATGCAGTCTATCACAGTGCCATCCGTTTTGTCACCAAAGCCACATATACTACCCACCACGGTGAGCTGTATGCTCTCGTTGGCTGGCCTTCGCTTCATATTCGTCGCCAAACCCACTGGCTCCAGGTCATCTATAAGTCTTTGCTAGGTAAAGCCCTGCCTTATTTCAGCTCACTGGTCACCATAGCAGCACCCACACGTTGCACGCGCTCCAGCAGGTATGTTTCACTGGTCACCCCCAAAGTCACTTCCTCCTTCGGCCGTCTTTCCTTCTAGTTCTCTGCTGCCAATGACTGGAACGAATTGCAAAAATCACTGAAGTTGGAGACTCATATCTCCCTCTCTAACTTTAAGCACCAGCTGTCAGAGCAGCTCACAGATCACTGCACCTGTACATAGCCCATCTGTAAAAGCCCATCCAACTACCTCATCCCCATACTGTTATTTATAGATTTTTTGCTCCTTTGCACCCCAGTATCTCTACTTGCACATTCATCTTCTGCACATCTATCACTCCAGTTTTTAATTGCTAAATTGTAATTATTTCGCCACTATGGCCTATTTATTGCCTTACCTCCCTTATCTTACCTCATTTGCACAAACTGTATATAGACCTTTCTATTGTGTTATTAACTGTATGTTTGTTTATTCCATGTGTAACTCTGTGTTGTTGTTTATGTCGCACTGCTTTGCTTTATCTTGTCCAGGTCGCGGTTGTATATGAGAACTTGTTCTCAACTGGCCTACCTGGTTAAATAAAAGTGAAATAGAAAATAAAAAAATTCAGGTAAAGCCAACACCATCGTGTTACGTTACATTTGAGCTGTTTATTTAAGTACAGCTGACAAGAACACTTGTTATGCGTACTCAAACATTGACAGTGCAGTATACTCAAATAGTTCAGTGCAATCAGTTTCCTCAAACCATTTGAGTAAATGTAACTAATCAGGTTTTACAGTGCCCTATGTATGGGTGCATGTGTGGGTGCATGTGGAAATGTGTTATAAATAGGTTAGGGAAAACCTGCTTATTACCTCATAACAATGGGGTAGAGTATAGCTGCCCTATGGCCTGAAACATTGCTGACTTTTGTCTACCTTATGACAACCTTATGACTTACGACAGGGTAGTTATGTCAGCGTATGACAAGTTGTTATGTTTACCTTGTGACAAGGCAGGCACACAAACCCTTCCTCGCCAGTCTGCCAAACTTGTGTGTTTTGTTTCACTCTGTATTTGTTTGTTTGTTTATACTATCTCTAAACCCCATCCCCAGGAGTGCCAGCGCAGAGCAGTGTAGGGTGATAACTGTGTCAGAGAGGTGCCTGGCAGTGCCCACGGTTGGATGATTTGTGGCGTGTCCATCATTCCTTCCCTTGGCACTTGGGCAGTAATGTACCATTAAGCAATCAAGGTGACTATTAGGTGACTCGTGGAGTTTTGGATCAGTGGATTGGCAAGAGATGAGGCTTAAACTTTTCCCACCTTTCCCTAATATGGGTTGAGTCATTATTTCGCAAAAGGTAGGACATTAATTCCCAAACTCATGAAAAAATCCATTGTGCAATGCTTAAAAAAGTATTGTGGTCACATCGATTAGGGCCATTATAAAACATGTTGAATACGTTAAAGTAAACTATATACACAAAGTAACTCAAAGGTTACTTACGTGAAACACAAAATTCCTTTTCAATTCAAGATTCAGCTATGTTTCAGGCCACACTTTCCCCCTACGCTGATGATCTGAAATAACCCAGGGACCGTCTGGTTTATTTAAGGTGACGAGGAGAAAAGGAAGAGAAGGAGAGAAAGAGAAAAAAAGACAGCACACCTTTCTCCACAATAAACAGTTGGGATCCATCCTAAATGGCACCCTATTTCCCAGAGGTGGGACCAAGTCATTGTTCCAAGTCACAAGTAAGTCTCAAGTCTTAGCACTCAAGTCCCAAGTTAAGTCCCAAGTCAAGACAGGCAAGTCTGAGTCAAATCTCAAGTCAAGACCGTCAAGTATCAAGTCAAAAACAAGTTATAATGTGCTCTTCACCAAATGTAATTGTCACGAATCCCGCTTCCTGAGTCTGTTTTTGCCTGTGTTCTGTCCTGGAGTGTTTTTTTCCGGTGTCCTGGAACGCACCCTGTCTGGTTGCCGGGCGACGTAGCTAGTTGGGAGATCTCTGATTTACCGCACCTGTATCCCATCCGCTATCTGCACACCTGGTCCTGATCATCACCCCTCCACTTCATAAGCACTGACCTGACATCCATTCCCTGCCGGATCGTTAGCCATGAACAGTATGTCGTGCCAGCGTATCAGCCTCCATTTTGATAGAGTTTGTTTTGTTGTTTTGTACTTCTTGCTTGCCTTGAACTTACCTCCGTTCTCTCTGTCTACAGTCATTCACCCGGAACAACTGCCAAGCCAGTTGTAGCTCAATCTTGGGTGCAATGATCACGTTCCCGCACTGACTGACTGTGTGTAGGCTCATTGATTTAACGTTACATTAGCCTACACTAGTAAAGTAATACAATATATAGCTATCGGCTATATTAGCCACGACTTACCGTTCTTTGTGCAGCTTCAAATGTCGAACCAAGTTGGAAGTTGCGTAATTTTCTTCCTGCATGTTTTGCAAGTTGCAATACGTTTTTTGTTGATACAGTGTAGTCTTTATATCCGAAAATATTTTTTTTAGGTATCATCTTTCCAAGGGCTCCATCTGAATTCACCCGCGGACGTTGCTCTGCACTGCCAAGTACAACTTTTTCTCAGCTGGCACAATTTGATTGGCTGCTGTCTGATTCAAACTGTAATCCGTTAAGTGAAGAGTTGATGCGCTGCACACTTTTTTAAAATAGCATAATTTTTTATATTTGGGCCTGGGGAGGGTATCAAGTCAGGTCGAGTCATAAGGCTCAAGTCCAAGTCACGAGTCATTGGTGTTAAAGTCGAGTTGCAAGTCATCATATTTGTGACTCGAGTCCACACCTCTGCTATTTCCTGTGTAGTGCATAGGGCTCTGGACCATAGAGCTCTGGACCATAGGGTTCTGGACCATAGGGCAGTGGTCAAAGGAGCACTAGATAGGAAGAATATAGGATGAGATTTCAGATGCAACCTCGAAAATGAGCTGGCGTGGTAGGCATCCAAGAATATCCAAACGTCTGCCCACATCGACAAAACCTCAAGAAGACACCGGGTCCCTTGTTTTCCATGGGTGCTGTGAACCGCATAAGTGACATAAAAATGAGGGCCAAACACAGACGGTTAAATAGTATATTAATGACCTCCATCTTTTGCAACACCTTCTAAAGGTTGGTGGTAATAGCGCAGCCGTGTAGATAGGGGCAGGAATTTATATCTGGTATGCATCTGTTAAAAAAACCAGTGCGCTTATCACTTTGGGTCGACTGGGCCTGTCTTAGTGAGACAATACACATCACAGACTGAGAGATGTGGGAGTTTATGTGGGTCGTGAATGCGCAGTTGCTTGAGTCCTCTCTCCACGTTCTCTTTAAATGCTTACAGCCTTCTTCTGTGAAGGTATGGCTTTTTCAAAGCCCCCATGTGAGAATAATGGATAAATTGCAACAATTTAAGGATAGCTTAGACTATTTATCCATAAATTGCTTTGTTCATTCTATCCAGTCATTGATTATGATTTTGACTCTGCCTCAATAACGAACTGGTGTTGTGCACTATTCATCCATAACACTGCAAAAGGTCACTTTACACACACGTGCATCGGAGAGGCACACACAGCTGCAAGCCAAGACTGGCAATGCCAATACTGTGATGCTTCCAACACCACGGGTGGGTTCAGGTCTACCCGCAGGTGCCAACGTCAGCACCACGTACCAGCATGGCATGGCCTAACAAAGCGTTCGGTGTTGGGGCGTGCAAAGTCACTGCCGCCGTCAGATGGAGCAGAAAGGAGAAGGTGAGTTATTGCCAAACATACCCCCTGTGCCCCAGTGCCAATGTTGTTGAGTCATTTTATATGTGGTAGCAAAGTGGGCCTAATAAGCAACTGAGGAGATGACAGTCAGGCTGGCCATGAAGTGAATATAATAGGCCTACCTACTATACAAACATACAGTACCGATCAAAAGTTTGGACACACCTACTCATTCAAGGGTTTTTCTTTATTTTTACTATTTTCTGCATTGTAGAGTAAGAGTGAACACATCAAAACTATTAAATAACACATATGGAATCATGTAGTAAACAAAAAAGTGGCCACCCATTGCCTTGATGACAGCTTTGCACACTCTTGGTCTTCTCTCAACCAGCTTCACCTGGAATGCTTTTCCAACAGTCTTGAAGGAGTTCCCCCACATATGTTGAGCACTTGTTGGCTGCTTTTCCTTCACTCTGCGGTACCAACTCATCCCAAACTATCTCAATTGGGTTGAGTTTGGGTGATTGTGGAGGCCAGGTCATCTGATGCAGCACTCCATCACTCTCCTTCTTGGTAAAATAGCCCTTACACAGCCTGGAGGTGCATTTTAGGTTATTATCCAAATGATAGTCCCACTAAGCGCAAACCAGATGGGATGGCGTATCGCTGCAGAATGCTGTGGTAGCCATGCTAGTTAAGTGTGCCTTGAATTCTAAATAACTCACTGACAGTGTCACCAGCAAAGCAACCCCACACCATCACACCTCCTCCTCCATGCTTCACGGTGAGAACCACACATCATTCGTTCACCTACTCTGCGTCTCACAAAGACAAGGTGGTTGGAACCAAAAATCTCAAATTTGGACTCATCAGACCAAACGACAGATTTCCACCAGTCTAATGTCCATTGCTCGTGTTTTTTGGCTCAAGCAGGTCTCTTCTTATTGGTGTCCTTTAGTAGTGGCTTCTTTGCAGCAATTCGACCATGAAGGCCTGATTCACAGTCTTCTCTGAACAGTTGATGTTGAGATGTGTCTGTTACTTGAACTCTGTGAGGCATTTATTTGGGCTGCAATCTGAGGTGCAGTTATTCTAATGAACTTAACCTGTGCAGCAGATGTAACTCTGGGTCTTCCTTTCCTAAGGTGTTCCTCTTGAGAGACAGTTTCATCATAGTGCTTGATGGTTTTTGCGACTGGACTTGAAGAAACTTTCAAAGTTCTTGACATTTTCCAGATTGATGTCTTAAAGTAATGATGTAATGTCATTTCTCTTTGCTTATTTGAGCTGTTTTTGACATAATATGTACTTGGTCTTTTACCAAATAGGGCTATCTTCTGTATACCACTCCTACCTTGTCACAACACAACTGATTGGCTCAAACACATTAAGAAGGAAATAAATCCCACAAATGAACTTTTAACAAGGCGCACCTGTTAATTGAAATGCATTACAAATGACTACCTCGTGAAGCTGGTTGAGAGAATGCCAAGAGTGTGCAAAGCTGTCATCAATGCAAAGGGTGGCTTCTTTGAAGAATCTCAAATATAAAATATATTTTCATTCGTTTAACACTTTTTTGGTAAATACATGATTCCATATGTGTTATTTCATAGTTTTGATGTCTTCACTATTATTCTACAAAGTACAAAATAGTTTTTTTTAAACTTGAATGAGTAGGTGTGTCCAAACTTGACTGGTACTGTACAAGGTCAGAGAGTGTATTATAAGGATGTTATATCTACTTATGCGTTCTTCTGACAATTCACAGGAAGTGTTATAACGCACTACAAGGGTAGGCCTATCATAAGGCATCATAAATGCATGTGCCTCATAGAAAGTTAACAAAAGTTGTTGTGAAAATAGCCTCCCTTCTTAGCTTATCTAAGATAGCAGAAAAAGTTCCAGCAAGCAAACTGTTACTCAGACAGACCTTATCAAAGCACTTTCATATCAGGGATAATTACGCCCCAGATGTAGCCACTGAGAGATGTTAACGGTTACTGTGCAAACAACAGCCACTATAAAGACTTGCCCTCTGTGAGAACATCTTAACCGCAAGGTTTTACATAGTATAATTCAAGTTAAAACTCTAACAAGTGTTCAAAAGTAGTCAACTGTATTAGTGTTCATTTTCAACTCTTTGCGGTTACTGAAACTCCCGGAAAGCTAACACTAATAATATTAAATGTAACTCAAAAAAAGTGTCTATATTGTTCCGCACTACACAGAAGTAGCTAACACCGTGTGGTATAGGGCAATATATACACTTCTGATTTAACACTTGCTTTTTTTGCTGTGAGAAACACCACAATGTTGGGCTGTCGATCAATTTTGAAATGTTGATTAAAAACCATATTTGTTTTTAAGAAAGCTTGAGTTGTTGGAAAAGGGCCAGTGGTCAAGTCAGCATGGGTGAATAAGCAATTCATCCAGGACTGTAATCTAAAATTAACTTCAAGCGTTTAGATAAAAAGCCGTTAGAAAAAGCCCCTAATGTTGCCTTCAAAAACTTGGCAGACAAAATGTCTGCCCCAGTCCAATTCTCTACCTTTCTCTAAGATAGCAATGAGAAATAATCATCTTTGGGTAATTTTATGTCTTATCCAAGGGTGGCATGTCAAAATCAGTGCCTTGACACACTTCATGTAATGGAGTTGGCCCTAGTGCCTAGAAGAAACTTGGTAACACTTTCTAGTGTAAAAATTTACTATAAATGTATATCTTAAGGCATAACGCAATTTGAAAGTATTGCTGCCTCATAGAAAGTGTTACCAAACGTTTCTACTTGGCGATTTGTGCTGTTGTTGTTTTTTTAAATGACATTTTTGTCCCTCTGATTATACAGCAAAATGGGTAATATCGCAATCAAAATCTATTTGTTGTTGTTGATATTTGAACTATATTTTATTTCAAGTGCATGCTCAACTTTTTAAATGCCCCAACACCCTTTTATTCCAAAGTTGAGCAGTATAATTTTGACTTTAGCAATGATACACTTCCAATTCCAAAGGGGCCGGTGTTGCAATCTAGGGGGCGGTGTTGCAATCTCCATCGCTAACTACAACATTTTCAGAAAAGATAGAACGGCCAAAGTGGGCGGTGTTGCAATCTACTGCAGAGATAGCCTGCAGAGTTCTGTCCTACTATCCAGGTCTGTAGCAAAACAATTTGAACTTCTACTTTTAAAAATCCACCTCTCTAAGAACAAGTCTCTCTCTGTTGCCGCCTGCTATAGACCACCCTCTGCACCCAGCTGTGCTCTGGACACCACATGTGAACTGATTGCCCCCCATCTATCTTCAGAGCTCGTGCTGCTAGGTGACCTAAACTGGGACATGCTTAACACCCCAGCCATCCTACAATCTAAGCTTGATGCCCTCAATCTCACACAAATTATCAATGACCTTACCAGGTACCACCCCAAAGCCGTAAACACGGGCACCCTCATAGATATCATCCTAACCAACTTGCCCTCTAAATACACCTCTGCTGTTTTCAAACAAGATCTCAGCGATCACTGCCTCATTGCCTGCATCCGTAATGGGTCAGCGGTCAAACGACCTCTACTCATCACTGTCAAACGCTCCCTGAAACACTTCAGCGAGCAGGCCTTTCTAATCGACCTGGCCGGTGTCACGATCGTCCATGGGAGAGAGATAGGACCAAGGCGCAGCGTGTAAATAATACATCTTCTCTTTATTTAGGAGATGACCAAACGAAGCAAAACAACAAATCCAAGACCGTGAAACAAAAACCGACTAAATGCAAAACATGCCAACTTGACACAGACCTAGACACAGACTAAGACAATGACAAAATCAATGACCCAACAAACACATGATGCCTATGGCCGCCTAAAATATGACTCCCAATCATAGACAAATGAAAGACACCTGTCTCTGATTGAGAAACCACTCAGGCAACCATAGACATACCTAGAAACCCTCACTAAACCATAGACATACCTAGACATACTCACTCAACACAAAACCACAAACACAAAACCCAACAACCCCTTAACCATATAACCACCCAAACACAAACCTTCCCCATGTCACACCCTGACCTAACAAACATAATAAAGGAAACAAAGATAACTAAGGCCAGGGTGTGACAGCCGGGGTATCCTGGAAGGATATTGATCTCATCCCGTCAGTAGAGGATGCCTGGTTATCTTTTAAAAATGCCTTCCTCCCCATCTTAAATAAGCATGCCCCATTCAAGAAATTTAGAACCAGGAACAGATATAGCCCTTGGTTCTCTCCAGATCTGACTGTACTTAACCAACACAAAAACATCCTATGGCATTCTGCATTAGCATCGAACAGCCCCCATGATATGCAACTTTTCAGGGAAGCTAGAAACCAATATACACAGGCAGTTAGAAAAGCCAAGGCTAGCTATATCAAGCAGAAATGTGCTTCCTGCAACACAAACTCAAAAAAGTTCTGGGACACTGTAAAGTCCATGGAGCATAAGAACACCTCCTCCCAGCTGCCCACTGCACTGAGGACAGGAAACACTGTCACCACCGATAAATCCACTATATATACGATAATTTCAATAAGCATTTTTCTACGGCTGGCCATGCTTTCCACCTGGCTACCCCTACCCCGGTCAACAGCACCCCCCACAGCAACTCGCCCAAGCCTTACCCATTTCTCCTTCTCCCAAATCCAGTCAGCTTATGTTCTGAAAGAGCTGCAAAATCTTGACCCCTACAAATCAGCCGGGCTAGACAATCTGGACCCTTTCTTTTCTAAAATTATCTGCCGAAATTGTTGCAACCTCTATTACTAGCCTGTTCAACCTCTTGTGTCATCTGAGATTCCCAAAGTTTGGAAAGCAGCTGAAGTCATCCCCCTCTTCAAAGGGGGGGACACTCTTGACCCAAACTGCTACAGACCTATATCTATCCTACCCTGCCTTTCTAAGGTCTTCGAAAGCCAAGTCAACAAACAGATTACCGACCATTTCGAATCCCACCATACCTTCTCCGCTATGCAATCTGGTTTCAGAGCTGGTCATGGGTGCACCTCAGCCACGCTCAAGGTCCAAATCGATATCCTAACCGCCATCGATAAGAAACAATACTGTGCAGCCGTATTCATTGACCTGGCCAAGGCTTTCGACTCTGTCAATCACCACATCCTCATCGGCAGACTCGATAGCCTTGGTTTCTCAAATGATTGCCTCGTCTGGTTCACCAACTACTTCTCTGATAGAAGACTTCTGGCCCTTCTTTGGACACTGTGTTAACAACCCTCCAGACGAGCTTTAATGCCATACAACTCTCCTTCCAGGGACTCCAATTGCTCTTAAATACAAGTAAAACTAAATGCATGCTCTTCAAACGATCGCTGCCTGCACCTGTCCGCCTGTCCAACATCACTACTCTGGACGGTTCTGACTTAGAATATGTGGACAACTACAAATACCTAGGTGTCTGGTTAGACTGTAAACTCTCCTTCCAGACTCACATCAAACATCTCCAATCCAAAGTTAAATCTAGAATTGGCTTCCTATTTCGCAACAAAGTATCCTTCACTCATGCTGCCAAACATACCCTTGTAAAACTGACCATCCTACCGATCCTCGACTTCAGCGATGTCATTTACAAAATAGCCTCCAATAAATTGGATGCAGTCTATCACAGTGCCATCCGTTTTGTCACCAAAGCCCCATATACTACCCAACACTGCGACCTGTACGTTCTCGTTAACTGGCCCTCGTTTCATACTCGTCGCCAAACCCACTGGTTCCAGGTCATCTACAAGACCCTGCTAGGTAAAGTCCCGCCTTATCTCAACTCGCTGGTCACCATAGCAGCACCCACCCGTAGCACGCGCTCCAGCAGGTATATCTCTCTGGTCACCCCCAAAACCAATTCTTCCTTTGGCCGCCTCTACTTCCAGTTCTCTGCTGCCAATGACTGGAATGAACTACAAAAATCTCTGAAACTGGAAACACTTATCTCCCTCACTACCTGCTGGAGCGCATGCTACGGGTTGGTGCTGCTATGGTGACCAGCGAGTTGAGATAATAATCATAAACCAGAAATATATCTCCTACATCATAAACCAGAAATACCTGGACTGTAATAATAAGAAACAGCAACACCTTATCAAAACTGTTGACAACAATTCACTACCCATTGATGTTTGACTCAATCACTGAAAATAGATACTGGCAAAAGGTCATGTTCCTTTACCTAGAAATTCATCTGCACCAGCAGCATATAATAAATGAGGTTTAATATTAAACCGAGTTGAACACCTGCTTGATACGCATCAATAGGGGTTAAGAAGTGAGTATACGGTGTATACCCTCCACTATACCACCGGCCCTATGTTTTACATAAAGTCCACTCTCCTACATGAGCGCGCTGGTATTACGGTGGCTGTCTTTTCAGAATCACAAACTTGTCACACACTGACGGTCAATAGGTTCGCCATTGTGCAAACATGTCTATACTAGATAAAGGCTGTGAAGATATTGTTTCAAGAAAGGAGTGTATATATTTGTCCTGGCGAAGCGGTTTTATGCACTGACTGAATGGAAGTTGATCATGATGAGTGTTTTAATCCGCTTGACTCTGCTGGTCTCTGGAAGAAATGACGAGTCCTCACTGTCCAAGACCGAGTACAAATGTATACGAGACAAGACAGAGACACTCAATATGTGGTCTCGAGATTGGACTCGGTCTCGAGTGCTTCAACACTGCCAGAAGAAGTGCTATTCTAACATCAGGAGTGCTTTTCATTTGTTTATGTACTGCTGTAGGTTCACCAGCTGGCCTCTATCGAGGCACCTCAACTGGATTCCCACTGTGAAGATGAGCAATGCTGCAGCAGCATCAGTTAACACTTCTACTACATTGTCCTTTTCCAGATATGAAAGGAAACATCTCTCAATTATACGAGATGGTTGTTATAGGCTGTTCTTTGGTCAATCTGAACGATTCGGTTGTGCCATTTGAGTAGAGCACCTTGCCATCATGACAAAGTGCCCCCTTAAACAGTATGAACATATAAAATGTCATTTAAAACGTGTAACAGACTATTGTTTATGGTATTGTAAACATACTGTACTTTGATAATAGGGTGAAATGAAAAGTATTTTGCAATCTCTACTTTGCCTATCCCCATTGAATAAAATGTATATCTTAAAAGCCAACTATTTTCTTTCTTTACAATTTAAACACATGTATTATAGACAATGTAATTGTTGTGGTAGTCTTAGGCAAACCACCTTTATTATCTTAGTCGCACCTCTTTTTAATTAAAAAAATAAATAATAATTTCACCTTTATTTAACCAGGTAGGCTAGTTGAAAACAAGTTCTCATTTACAACTGCGACCTGGCCAAGATAAAGCAAAGCAGTGCGAAACAAACAACAACAGAGAGTTACACATGGAATAAACAAACATACAGTCAATAATACAACAGACAAAGTCTATATACAGTGTGTGCAAATGAGGTAAGATAAGGGAGTTAAGGCAATAAATAGGTCATAGAGGCGAAGTTATTACAATATAGCAATTAAACACTGGAGTGATAGATGTGCAGAAGATGAATGTGCAAGTAGAGATACTGGGGTGCAAAGGAGCAAAATAAATCAATAAATAACAGTATGGGGATGAGGTAGTTGGATGGGCTATGTACAGGTGCAGTGATCTGTGAGAGAGATATGAGTCTCCAGCTTCAGTGTGTGCCACTCAGACCTTCTTGGAGAAAAGTATCTGGCATTGAACTTGGTAGTAGTTGTGTGCATGTTTTAATTAAGCTAAAGATCCTATCATCTCCTGCTTTCAGACCGAGATTACAAGGGTTGGATTTGCACCAAAAAATGTAATGTCAGCACAAGGCATGTACAAAATCTAGTATAATGATTAGCCTCATGTACATTGTCTACTGGAATCGTTTTTAAATAACAATATGTAAGCAATGTGGGAGTTAAGCTATTCTCTACTTCAGATTCACAATGTAAAGGGGTGCATTGCAAATGCCCATAAGGCTTAAAGGCGCTCCATGGTCAATCTGTGGTCTGCATTGGCCGTGCAGCATTTACGGTTGATACGTCCTCTGCAGAAGTCAGGACATTCATAGTTCTTGCTTTTCGCAGAGCAGCGCAGCACTGTTGTGAAGGAAGTTGTCAGGGAAGTGAGTTTTTGTTTATACAGGACCTCCCGCCCCCCCGTAATGAATCATGTCAGTGCGGAGCTATACGGAGCCCTCCGCATTGTTACACAATTTGAGAGGCGCACGGCAAAGCAGTACGGAGCTCAATTTCCGAAATTGCGTCACATCATCTACACTTCCCCTCAAGCATAAATTGTCTCTAATGACATCATACTGTAGGCCGGTGGTTCCCAACTCCGGTCGTCGAGTACCTCAAAAATACAGTTTCATCTTAGCCACAGACAAACACACCTGATTCAACTTCTCAACTAATCTTCAGGCCCTCAATTAGTTGAATCAAGTATGCTTGTCTGGGGCTACAACAAAAGTGTGCTGTTGGGGGTACTGGAGGACTGGAGTTGGGAACCACCGCTGTAGGCCTATGGCTGCATTGGCGTTGCATGCTATTATCAGCTGCAAAAAGGGTTCACATGACTGATATCCTGAAAAAATAGTGACAATCAAATTAAAAGAACTGGAGACCTTATGACTGAACAAAAAGGTCATGTTCATTTGAGAATATAACACAGGAACACAGACAAATTAGAGACAGATTCCCTTCCCCTCTTTATTGCAGGATTTTGATCTGTGATTAATCAACCTCAACACTAGTTAATCTTGAAAAATTGTTAAGTTAACAATTAAAACAAGTTTAAACACTTAATTTCAAAGAATCAACACTTTCATATAATTTCAAAGTGTACAAGTAAGCTAACTCAAATGCAAAGGTTAGACATTTTAGTAACAAGTAGGCTATTATTACTAAAAAGTCTGACAGAAAGAACATCTTGATAAACTGGCAATGTTGAAACATCATATGAACTTAGGTTCTCAGATGACTCTATTTTCTAATCTGGACCAATATCAAAACAAGGAAGTGGGTAATGTGCTATGTCTGGCTGGCATTCATAGGAGCATACAGGTAGTTCCTCCCATTTTCAGTCCCTTTTCTATACTATAAATAGGAATATCCTTTGAGGATGTGTCCATAACATTAGTGCTTACTCCAAGTGAAACTACAAAATGGAGCTGCAGACATGGCTTCTGATGTTCTTTACGTGCTGCTATGCTGTGCCACAAGGTAAGACGGAAATCTTGGAGATGGCCCAAAATAACTTTTATGAATTGTTGAATAATTACATGTGTTTCAGTAGTACTTACTTACTATACTAATAGGATTGCAAAATTCCCTGTAATTTTTCTAAGTTCTGGAAATTTTCAAACGCATTTTGGAAATATACAGGGAATATTTCCTCCCTTTGCAACTCTAATAATGAATATTAATGAATATTATTCTAATTGTAACAGACATGTCAGGGAAGGAAATCATTTTCCCAGTAGAGTCAAACACCGCCTATGTCAAGATAACCCCTGACATGAACAAAATCTTCTTTGCTGTGACTGTCTGCGTTCGATTTTTCACCGACTACCAGACGAAGGAGCTGACCATTTTCTCATTGGCCACGCCTTCTCATGCTGATGGTTTTGTCATCTTCAGGGGAGATGGGGGAAATTACAGGGTGTACATTCAGGACCAAGGTATCTATTTCTGGGGATTGCCAGACAAAATGAACGAGTGGAACTCTGTTTGTGGGACGTGGGATGCCAGTACAGGATTGACTCAACTGTGGGTGAATGGGAAGCCAAGTGCGAGGAAAGCTCTCCAAGCCGGCGGCTCCATCTCTGGTACACCGAGTATTATTTTAGGTCAGGACCAAGATGCATACGTTGGTGGGTTTGATGTGTATGACTCCTTTTACGGACATGAGACCGATGTCCACATGTGGGACAGAGTGCTCTCTCCATGTGAGATCCAAAGCTACATGAAGGGGGAGGTGTTATCTCCAGGGAATGTGGTAAACTGGAACGCACTAAAATACACAAGGCATGACTATGTGGTTGTTGAGACGATGCAGAACCTGATCTGTTAAAAATTTGACCGCAACAATCACAAACAGATCATTTCAAACTATGCTTACATTTGTATACGATCATGTGTCTATATTATGCGTGGGAATAGTTTGGAACAGATTTCCAAAATTTAAATAACTTGGAGCTGATTTCCTGGTGTTTTTACAGTCTTTTATGTCCCAAAATTAAAACAAGAAAAAAAGTTTGGGGGCGGAATAAAACCACCCACGGGCCAAATTTGGCCTGCGTGCCGCCAGCTGGGGAACCCTGCTGTAGGGGTTTGTATCAATTATGTATTAAAACACTAGATTGTTGATTATAAAATTTGATATGTATTGGCCATTGAGAGACTTTGAAGCCACTGTCCGCCATATTGGTACTTCTCAGAAGGAGCAGTCCTCCATAGGAATGAATGGAATGCTACATTATTTCAATTTAATGTTTCAAGCGCAAAATTACATATCTTTAAGTATTTATTTGTTGTAGAGTGAACAGTAACATTCGTATTCTCAAAAAATTATACTTTAAGGAAAAACTATTTTTGTTTTGTTTGTTCATATAATACAATTTAAAAGTATGCATTAAGGTGTCTGTTATATAATATGCTTGACAAAGTGTTGGAGGGGTACAGAAATGGTGACAGTGACTTCAAAATAGCGCCACCTGTCAGTCATCTAGTATTAATATGCACCATTGGTTTGTATGTGTGCAAGAGCAGATGGACGTTATGGCTCCCTGCGTCGAGGCCATGTCAAGCAGGGTTCGAAATAAAGAACCAAAAAGGACATAGCCGTGCCTCTCCACTTATAATTGTTGATATCACAATGCCAAATTTACTTTCTCATTTGAATAAAATCTCAATAATAAATACAATGAAAATGTACAACCACGTCTTTATTAATTGTTTGTGTTTCCACGACATCCTAATGTTTGACACCGCAGTAAAGCAGACAGAGGGCTTTTTACTGTATCACACTTCCTCCAGAAAGGGCAGGTGTAGAAGAGAGCATGTTGATGGGCATGGACAGAGAGTCATAGGATTTATCATGACCACTGTGGTCTGCACACACCTGACCAGGGGGACCATGCTGTACAGAACGGTCTACCCCTCCAATAACTCCTAAAGCCCCACTGAAGCAGAGTTGGATGGAGTTTGTGGTCAACGCCTTGGGAGTGGCAGGGTGGATGATGTCCATACTGGCAATTATTATGTTTCCCCATTACAGGTCTGCTTATAGCCAAATCCTTTCAGAGCAAGCCAAATAATTTAATGTTTTGAAAAGTTATCCTAGATCAGGATTCATTGTTTGAATGTAAGTTAAATTAAACTGTTGATTTTTTTTTTATTGTGGACAGGTATTAGGAGCTCTGCTTGTGTGCTACCACTTCAAAAAACAATACTAGTTGCAACTTATCCCTTCAAAATGTTATTTTGGACAGGTATTAGGAGCTGCGCTTGTGAGCTACCACTTCAAAAAACAATACTAGTTGCAACTTATTCCTTCAAAATGTTATTGTGGACAGGTATTAGGAGCTGTGCTTGTGAGCTACCACTTCAAAAAACAATACTAGTTGCAACTTATTCCTTCAAGTATTTTATTGAGGCGAGCATGACAAACTGGGATATACACGAGCTCGTGACCAATCATCCCCAGCATCCTTGGGTCAAGTGCACTGAATACCTCAAGTGGGATTTGTTCAAAGACAAGGTGACGGTCATTGGCGGAACATTTCTCATCCTGGCCGGTACCGTTCATCTGATTTTTGTCTTCTTGGTTGCTTTTGATGTGAACTCGAAAGCCAACAACTACCAAATCATGAATCATCTTGGTGTTTTTTTCTGAATGCAATAGCTGCCCTGCTCCTGATAGTAGGGACCATACTCCTGGTTAGAGCAGAACAAGCCAGACTCTGCTATTCATTCAACCTCTCTCTAACAGCTCTGTACAGCGACTGTCATTTGTCGTTACGTAAACAGTGTTGGCAGAGCCGTCATCAACATTTAGTTGGGGAGTTTCCTCCATATTCCTTGCACCTATTTTATTCCTTCATACATTTGTAGGGACTAGAAAAAGGTCCTTGGCTTTCCTGTGGATGTAATGTGAGACATGGCCTGGGAAGAGAAGCTCCTGACGAGACTCTGCAATGAAGGGATATATTCAGACATGGGTGAAAAAAAGTATATTTCAGCTGTGCTTGATTGAGCTTGCCCTTTACAATGGAACCAATCGAAACGTCTGTAATTACATACTGGAATTTATATTTTAAAGTTGATGCAAACAACACATACATACATTGTTCTCTAAATGTTGTCTTATTTACTTGTCAACTGATTTATTGATAAATGAATAGATCAATGACAAATAAATACAGTTTGAACAAAATCACATGCGAGGATTCTTTGGTATGTTTTAGGGTGGATGGAGAAATGGAAAACCTAATCAGTTACCCAACCCCACTGAATCAGAGATGTGCGGGGGGCTGCCTTAATCGACGTCAACGGCGCAGTTGTTGTTGGGTGTTATTGCCTTAGTCAAGGGCAGAAAGACAGATTTTTCCACCCCAGCTCTGGGATTCAAACCAGCGAGCGTTCAGATACTAGCCCAACACTCTTAACCGCTAGGATACCTGCCGCATTCAGTTAGGTCTGCCAATTCTCCTGTTGATAAACTCATTGGTCAGATGTGACCACATGATGGCGATGGTGTATAGCCAGAGAGAATAGTCATGACGGTATTATTACAGTCTCTCTCACTCACGTTCAACCTCGGCTCAGTGGTTAGAGAAGGAATCGCACACATTGCATACGTGCAGATACACACACACACGCGCTGTAATGATGAGACCATACAGCAGTAGACTCAAACTGCACTAACAAACCCCAACTTTTTACAAAAAATTCAACAGTTTTTGGTTTTTAAGACAAAGGTGATATTAACGTCTGCAACAACAGTTTTGCAACGGAAAACGAGCATGTCAGTTTCAGTCCATTTTCTTCTGTTTGGTGCCTAATGAACAAGACCCAGTTACCAAGCAATGAGTGCCAGGACACAAAACAGCCCCGCAGTCAATATAATATACCTGCAATGTGAAAATCACTACCGCAGTTTGCAAAAAATGTGAAAACTTCTATCTTATTCGAGTCAGTGCAGCTCAAGCTATTAATAGCCTTTTCACGCAACTAAGCCAAACCGGCCCAATACTAGTTGTACTGGTCTGGCGTGGTTACTCATCATCCTCATTTACTACTAGTGATGCAAAGGATCATGTGAAAAGAACGTATCCAAATTAGCGCAGTATGGTTTGAGTCAGCCCTATAGTGCGCCGCAACCTCCTGTCTAGGAACATCACGCACAGTCTTTTGTACCTTTTTTTTTTTTTATAACAGTGAGAGATCCATCCGATGGAGACCATGACAACCCGTCTGACATATGGGTATATCTTTCAGCACCCCAAAATTCACAACAATATTTGTTTGGGTTTCGGTTCACTTAATACATATTATTTTTCTCCATAGCTCATTTTTACACCGGTATTCTTCACATAATAAAGCCCAAAAATCAAAGCAACAAGCAAAAACAGAAACTTGGCAAATAATGATGATTCCTTGCAGTGCAATGACATCACATTCAGGGTCTGTGTGTGTCAACTTTGAATATTAAAGTTTAAAGAACGCGGACTAATCCAAGATGGTTTCTTTCGTCTCTCCTCTTCATCCCACCATCCTTTTTCCTTCCCTCTATCCCGCCATCCATCCCTCTTTCCCCATCTGTCCACAGCAGCAGCAGGTGATGGCAGGACGCTTCTCTCATATTAGCTCAGATCCGACGGCTTGTTCAATTCTACGTTTACTCCCTTTTCTCCTGCACCTTTAGGACGGAATAGAGAAGGAGGGTCAGCGGGAGAGTTATATTTTATTCAACCAGTTAAGAACAAATTCTTATTTCTAATGACTTCATATAAATGATTTTTTCTTCAAATCAAATTGTATTAGTCACATACAGTGAAATGCTGACTTACAAGCCCCAAACCAACAATTCAGTTTAAAAAATATGAATAAGAAAGAACAAGTAAATAAAGAGCAGCAGTAAAATAACAATAGTGAGACTATATACAGGGGGTACAGAGTCAATGTGCAGGGTAATATGTACAGGTACAGTGCCTTGCAAAAGTATTCATCCCCCTTGGTGTTTTTCCTATTTTGTTGCATTACAACCTGTAATTTAAATACATTTGCATTTCATGTATTGGACATACACAAAATAGTCCAAATTGGTGAAGTGAAATGAAAAGAAAACAGGAAAGTGGTGCATGCATATTGATTCACCTCCTTTGCTATGAAGCCCCTAAATAAGAGCTGGTTGTAACGGTTCTCGTGGGCTGAAGGAAGAGTGGACCAAGGTGCAGCGTTTAAAGTGTTCATGATTTCATCCAAAAAAACAAATCGAACAAAAACAACAAACAGGAGAACGAAAGCGAAACAGTTCTGTCTGGTGCAGACACAAAACAGAAAACAACTACCCACAAAACACAGGTGGAAAAAAGGCTACCTAAGTATGGTCCTCAATCAGAGACAACGATAGACAGCCTTCAGACGTCACATAGTTAGTTAAATAAAGTCCACCTGTGTACAATCTAAGTGTAACATGATCTCAGTATTTATACAGTCGTGGCCAAAAGTTTTGAATGACACAAATATAAATTTTCACAAAGTCTGCATGATGGCAATTTGCATATATTCCAGAATGTTATGAAGAGTGATCAGATGAATTGCAATTAATTGCAAAGTCCCTCTTTGCCATGCAAATGAACTGAATCCCAAAAAAACATTTCCATTGCATTTCAGCCATGCCGACATCATGTCAGTGATTCTCTCATTAAATTAACACAGGTGTGAGTGTTGACGATAACAAGGCTGGAGATCACCCTGTCATGCTGATTGAGTTCGAATAACAGACTGGAAGCTTCAAAAGGAGGATGGTGCTTGGAATCATTGTTCTTCCTCTGTCAACCATGGTTACCTGCAAGGAAACACGTGCCATCGTCATTGCTTTGCACAAAAAGGGCTTCACAGATATTGCTGCCAGTAAGATTGCATCTAAATCAACCATTTATCGGATAATCAAGAACTTCAAGGAGAGCGGTTCAAATGTTGTGAAGAAGGCTTCAGTGCGCTCAAGAAAGTCCAGCAAGCGCCAAGACCGTCTCCTAAAGTTGATCCAGCTGCGGGATCGGGGCACCACCAGTTCAGAGCTTGCTCAGGAATGGCAGCAGGCAGGTGTGAGTGCATCTGCACGCACAGTGAGGCAAATCATTTTGGAGGATGGCCTGGTGTCAAGAAGGGCAGCAAAGAAGCCACTTCTCTCCAGGAAAAACATCCGGGACAGACTGATATTCTGCAAAAGGTACAGGGATTGGACTGCTGAGGACTGGGGTAAAGTCATTTTCTCTGATGAATTTCCTTTCCGATTGTTTGGGGCATCCGGAAAAAAGCTTGTCTAGAGAAGACAAGGTGAGCGCTACCATCAGTCCTGTGTCATGCCAACAGTAAAGCATCCTGAGACCATTCATGTGTGGGGTTGCTTCTCAGCCAAGGGAGTGGGCTCACTCACAATTTTCCCTAAGAACACAGCCATGAATAAAGAATGGTACCAACACATCCTCCGAGAGCAACTTCTCTCAACCATCCAGAAACAGTTTAGTGACGAACAATGCATTTTCCAGCATGATGGAGCACCTTGCCATAAGGCAAAAGTGATAACTAAGTTGCTCGGGGAACAAAACATCGATATTTTGGGTCCATGGGCAGGAAACTCCCCAGAACTTAAATCCCAGTGAGAACTTGTTGTCAAGCCTCAAGAGGTGTGTGGACAAACATAAACCCACAAATCTGACAAACTCCAAGCATTGATTATGCAAGAATGGGCTGCCATCAGTCAGGATGCGGCCCAGAAGTTAATTGAGAGCATGCCAGGACAGATTGCAGAGGTCTTGAAAAAGAAGGGTCAACAGTGCAAATATTGACTCTTTGCATCAACTTCATGTAATAAAATAAAAGCCTTTGACACTTATGAAATGCATGTAATTATACTTCAGTTTTCCATAGTAACATCTGACAAAAATATCTAAAGACACTGAGGCAGCAGACTTTGTGAAAATTAATATTTGTGTCATTTTCAAAACTTTTGGCCACGACTGTACACCTGTTCTGAAAGGCCCCAGAGGTTTGCAACACCATTAAGCAAGGGGCACCACCAAGCAAACGGCACCATGAAGACCAAGGAGCTCTCCAAACAGGTCAGGGACAAAGTTGTGGAGAAGTACAGATCAGGGTTGGGTTAAAAAAAATTGAACATCCCACGGAGCACCATTAAATCCATTATAAAAAATTGAAAAAATATGGCACCACAACAAACCTGCCAAGAGAGGGCTGCCTACCAAAACTCACGGACCAGGCAAGGAGGGCATTAAAACTTCTTTGGGACAGGGGGGCAGTGGATAAAAAGGTGCCCAGAGTAAACTGCCTGCTACTCAGTCCTTAAAGCTAGAATATGCATGGGACTGAGCACGCACCCCTGAGGGGCCCCTGTGTTGAGGATCAGCGTGGTGATCACCCTATAGGGAGGAAGTCAGAGACCTGTCCACGCTGATCCTCAACACAGGGGCCCCTCAGGGGTGCGTGCTCAGTCTCCTCCTGTACTCCCTGTTCACACATGACTGCACAGCCAAGCACGACTCCAACACCATCATTAATGGTGTTGAACGCTGAGCTGTAGTCAATGAATAGCATTCTCACATAGGTGTTCCTTTTGTTCAGGTGGGAAAGGGCAATGTGGAGTGCAATAAAGATTGCATCATCTGTGGATCTGTTAGGGTGGTATGCAAATTGGAGTGGGTATAGGGTTTCTGGGATAATGGTGTTGATGTGAGCCATGACCAGCCTTTCAAAGCACTTCATGGCTACAGACGTGAGTGTTACGGGTCGGTAGTCATTTAGGCAGGTTACCTTAGTGTTCTTGGGAACAGTAACTATGGTGGTCTGCTTAAAACAGGTTGGTATTACAGACTCGGACAGGGAGAGGTTGAAAATGTCAGTGAGGGTGCCTCCCGGGTGGCGCAGTGGTCTAGGGCACTGCATCGCAGTGCTAACTGCGCCACCAGAGTCTCTGGGTTCGCCCCCAGGCTCTGTCGCAGCCGGCCGCGACCGGGAGGTCCGTGGGGCGACGCACAATTGGGCAAGCGTCGTCCGGGTTAGGGAGGGTTTGGCTGGTAGGGATTTCCTTGTCTCATCGCGCTCCAGCGACTCCTGTGGCGGGCTGGGCGCAGTGCGCGCTAACCAAGGGGGCCAGGTGCACGGTGTTTCCTCCGACACATTGGTGCGGCTGGCCTCCGGGTTGGAGGCGCGCTGTGTTAAAGAAGCAGTGCGGCTTGGTTGGGTTGTGCCTCGGAGGACGCATGGCTTTCGACCTTCGTCTCTCCCGAGCCCGTACGGGAGTTGTAGCGATGAGACAAGATAGTAATTACTAGCGATTGGATACCACGAAAATTGGGGAGAAAAGGGGATAAAATTTAAAAAATCAAAATCAAAAATGGCAGTGAAGACACTTGCTAGTTGGTGAGCGCATGCTCGCAGTACACGTCCTGGTAATCCATCTGGCCTTGTGAATGTTGACCTGTTTGAAGGTCTTACTCACATCGGCTGCGGAGAGCGAGATCACACAGTCGTCCGGAACAGCTGATTCTCTCATGCATGTTTCAGTGTTATTTGCCTCGATGCGAGCATAGAAATAGTTTAGCTCGTCTGGTAGGCTCGTGTCACTGGGCAGCTCTCGGCTCTGCTTCCTTTTGTAGTCTGTAATGGTTTGCAAGCCCTGCCACATTCGACGAGCATCAGAGCTGGTGTAATACGATTCGATCTTAGTTCTGTATTGATGCTTTGCCTGTTTGATGGTTCGTCGGAGGGCATAGCGGAATTTCTTATAAGCTTCCGGGTTAAAGTCCCGCTCCTTGAAAGCGGCAGCTCTAGCCTTTAGTTCAGTGCGGATGTTGCCTGTACTCCATGGCTTCGGGTTGGGGTATGTTGGGGTGGTTGGGGAATGTACAGACACTGTGGGGACGATGTCATCGATGCACTTATTAATGAAGCCAATGACTGATGTGGTGTAGTCCATCGGAAGAATCCCGGAACATATTCCAGTCTGTGCTAGCAAAACAGTCCTGTAGCTTAGCATCTGCTTCCTCTAACCATTTTTTTATTGACCGAGTCACTGGTGCTTCCTGCTTTAATTTTTGCTTGTAAGCAGGAATCAAGAGGATAGAATTATGGTCAAATTTGCCAAATGGAGGGCGAGGGAGAGCTATGTACACGTCTCTGTGTGTGGAGTAAAGGTGGTCTAGAGTTTTTCCCCTCTGCTTGCACATTTAACATGCTGATAGAAATTTGGTATAACGGATTTAAGTTTCCCTGCATTAATTAATAGGGGGCGCTGTTTTCACTTTGGAAAAAAATCGTGCCCAAATTAAACGGCCTCGTACTCTGTTCTAGATCATACAATATGCATATTATTCTTACTATTGGATAGAAAACACTCTGAAGTTTATAAAACTGTTTGAATTATATCTGTGAGTAAAACAGAACTCATTTGGCAGCAAATTTCCAAACGGGAAGTGAAAATTCTGAAAATAGGGCTCTGTGTCAGGGCCTGCCTATTCAACTGGCTTATATTTATGGATCTGTATGCACTTCATACGCCTTCCACTAGATGTCAACAGGCAGTAGAAGGTTGAATGGGGTGTCTAGCTTGATGTGAGGCCGAATGAGAGCTTTTGGAGTGACAGGTCCGCCCTATTGGCAGTATTCAGCTGCGCACAAGGGAACACGACATTGTCTTCTGAAATGCGTTAAGTATACACAACGAAATGCTCAGGCTCTGATTTGATTGGATACATATGAGAAAAACATCATAAAGTAGGATTTTCAACCGAGTTTGACCAGTTTATTCAAAGTTTATTGGGAATTTTGGAATTTTCCGTTCCAGGCGCAACTATTTCTTGGACATGTGCCCTCCACATGACTAGCCAAAGTTGCTAATTCGACAGAAGAAATGGACATTCTAAAACCAAACAACGATTTATTCTGGAACTAGGACTCCTTGCACAACATTCTGATGGAAGATCATCAAAAGTAAGAGAATATTTATGATGTTATTCGTATTTTTGTGGTGTATGTTGGCTCCAACAAGGCGGAGAATATGTGAGCGCTGTCTCACAATATTGCATGCTGTATGTTGTACTAAAGTTATTTTTAAAAATCTAACACAGCGGTTGCATTAAGAACCAGTGTATCTTTCATTTGCTGCACAACATGTATTTTTAGTAAAGTATATGATGCGTTTTTTGGTTAGATAACGTGACTGTCCAAAATATCTCCGGACAATTTGGTGCATTATGGCTACGTATTCACAATGTAAAACCAGGATTTGTAGCTCTAAATATGCACATTTTCGAACAAAACATAAATGTATTGTATAACATGATGTTATAAGACTGTCATCTGATGAAGTTGTCCAAAGGTTAGTGATTAATTTGATCTCTATTTGTGGGTTTTGTGAAAGCTATCTTTACGGTGAATAAATGGCGCTGTGTGTTTAGCTATTGTGGTGAGCTAATATAAATATATATTGTGTTTTCGCTGTAAAACACTTAAAAAATCGGAAATATTGGCTGGATTCACAAGATGTTTATCTTTCATTTGGGCCTGTTCCCGGGAAAGCAGTATGTCCTTCACGTGGGCTCGTCGGACTCGTTAAAGGAAAAAGCTTCTGACAGTTAGTGGTCAGTAATCGCTGATCTAATGTCCAGAAGTTATTGTCGGTCATAAGAGACGGTAGCAGCAACATTATGTACAGAATAAGTAAACAAATATGTTACAAACAACACAAAAAAACAGACAAAAAATATGTTCTTATGATGATCACATTGACCCTGTATTCATAAAGTGTCTCAGTCTCACATTGCTGATCTAGGATCAAGTGCTGGTCTAGTCTCACATTGCTGATCTAGGATCACATTGCTGATCTAGGATCAAGTGCTGATCTAGTCTCACATAGCTGATCTAGAATCATCTTATTTATTATGATCCAAAAGGCAAAACCAATCCTAGATCAACACTCTTACTTTGAGATGTTTTATGAATACGTGCCCAGGACTCCATCTTACTTGTTAGATATTTCTCCTTGGCCCGAGCTCGTTCATCGGCATCAAAATACCACACTGTTATGGCATACCTGGACAGCGAGTGAGACAACGGAAACAGAGAGGTCAACTAACATACAATTATTCACATAATAGGTATACATACTAACACCAACACTACCATTTGTCATGGTCCAACTATTCTAACACTATTGAGCATTTTCCAATATATTAAAGCTGGATATTGTTGTTGGTGGTGTTGCTTAATGTGGTAACACTTTACAATAATGTCTGATCATGGCATGCATTAACCTAATGTAAACTGTCACAATTCACGCTCCAGCCAACTTCTCAAAATGGCCTGTGACGGATGCTTTACTTAAATGCCATTACAATAAGCAACACAAAACAGGAGGTTTGGGATTGTGATGGAAGACAAGCAGACAACCCTGGGTCCAAGGTCAGGAGTATGACATTTTCTCTGGGGTCAAAAGGTCAGATCACCCTACCTGGTGTGGTATGCCGGCTGCACCTCATGGGGGTTCCGCCGGTCCGACCAGAAGAAGAGCAGGCGGTCGAACTTGGGTTCGATGTCGACGAATTGCGCCTTGGCCTCTGGGAAAATCCTCAGGATTCCTCCGTGTTTCTATGAGACAACAATAAATTATCCAAATGTATCCAATTTCCGCTCTGGAGAACAATAATGAATTCATTCATTCAGAAATTAAGTCCAAATGTAATAAAAATGTATTCTCCCATTTCGATTTGTCAAAGAACATAGAACCAATCCCCTCATAAAACTGCAAATGATGTGAATAGAAAGAAAAATCACATTGAATAAGAAGTTTTAAAAACACCTTTAACCTCTCTGGGATATGTGGGACGCTACATACAAGTATTATAAACCATTTTAAAGATAAACTTCTTGTAAATCCAGCCAGTGTCCGATTTCAAATAGGCTTTACGGAGAAAGCACACCAAACGATTGTTAGGTCAGCACCTATTCACAGAAAACCATACAGCCATTTTCCAGCCAAGGAGAGGGCTCACAAAAGTCAGAAATAGCGATTAAATGAATCACTAACCTTTGATGATCTTCATCAGATGGCACTCAAAGGAGTCCATGTTACACAATAAATGTGTGTTTCGTTCGATAAAGTTAATCTTTATGTCCAAAAACCTCATTTGAAATTGGTGTGTTATGTTCAGAAATGAATTGTCTGAAACAAACATCCGGTGAAAGTGCAGAGAGCCACATCAAATTACAGAAATACTCATAATGAATATTGATAAATGATACAAGTGTTATGCATGGAATTACAGATAAACTTCTCCTTAATGCAACCGCTGTGTCAGATTTCAAGAAGGCTTTACGGCGAAAGCACACCTTGCGATTATGTTAGGTCAGCACCTAGCCATAGAAAAACATACAGCCATTTTCCAAAGAAGGAGAAGTGTCACAAATCATAAATAGTGTTATAAATATTCACTTACCTTTGATGATCTTCATCGGAATGCACTCCCAGGAATCCCAGTTCAACAATAAATGTGTTTGTTTTGTTCGATATAGTCCATCATTTATGTCCAAATACCTCCTTTTTGTTCAAGTGTTTAGCCCAGTAACCAAATGCTCAATGCGCGATCGCTTAGTTCAGACGAAAAGTCAAAAAAGTTATATTACAGTTCGTAGAAACATGTCAAACGATGTATGATTCAATCTTTAGGATGTTTTTATCATAAATCTTCAATAATGTTTCAACCGGACAATTCCTTTGTCTTTAGAAAGGAAAAGGAACGCAGCTAACTCTCACGGGCGCACGCCTGACTGAGCTCATGGCATTCTGCCAGACACCTGACTCAAACAGCTCTTATTCACAGTAGAAGCCTGAAACAAGGTTCTAAAGACTGTTGTCATCTAGTGGAAGCCTTAGGAAGTGCAATATGACCCAATAGACACTGTATATTCGATAGGCAATGACTTGAAAAACTACAAACCTCAGATTTCCCACTTCCTGGTTGGATTTTTTCTCAAGTTTTTGCCTGCCATATGAGTTCTGTTATACTCACAGACATCATTCAAACAGTTTTAGTATGTATTTTTAATCTCATTTTTCCATCTACAGACTGAACATACTCTCCTGCAACCCGTCTCACCCAATGCGGTATGGATCTGCTATTTTTTATACTTTAGAACCGTAACCCCCTTCAAGCTAGCCAGCTAGTAGTCAGTTAGACATCACCGTTAACTGGGACATCTGCCAGCTTCAGCCCTTTCAACTCCTGCCAGCCTGCACAACGCGATATCAACCCAGAGCATATCGGACTGCTTTTCTCTACCATATCTCCGGATTCCTACCGCAAGCTCTGAACCTTTACTCTGGATCATCGCAGTTAGCCGAGTGGCTACTCCTGGCTAACGTCTCTGTCACGAAGCAAGCACCAGTTAGACTGGAGCTAGTCTCGAATCTAGGCCGTCTTCCGGCTAGCCGCTAGATCTATCAAGAATTCCTGGACTTCATTTACCTCTTTTTCCAATTGGCCTGGACCCTTTGCTGCCGACACGGAGCCCCGCCGATCCATCATGACTGGTCTACCGACGTAACCGTCCGAGGGGGTTTCTGTCCCATAGCAAGCACCAGTTAGTCTCGAGCTAGGCCCATCTCCTGGCTAGCCTGAAGAAATCCATCAGATAATCCCTGGGCTTCAATGCCAATTGGCTTGAACCCTTTGCTGCAGACACGGAGCCCCGCCGATCCATCACGACTGGTCTGCCGACGTAACCGCGCAAGGGGGTTTCAACAGGCTTCCCCGTTGCGACGTCCCCCTGAGGCCCATCTGCTAGCCTGCTGCTAGCCCCGGTCTGCTAGCTGTCTGAATCTACGTGCCTACAGCTCGCCTAGCTACTCACTGGACCCTATGATTTCTTGGCTACACATGCCTCTCCCTAATGTCAATATGCCTTGTCCCTTGCTGTTTTGGTTAGTAATTGTCTTATGTCACTGTAGAGCCTCCAGCCCGGCTCAATATGCCTTAGCTAGCCCTGTTGTTCCACCCCCCCACACATGCGGTGACAGCACCTGGCTTAAATAGTGCTTCTAGAGACATAACCGCTCTCATCGTCACTCAATGCCTAGGCTTACCTCCACTGTACTCACATCGTACCATACCTTTGTCTGTACATTATGCCTTGAATCCATCATTCCGTGCCCAGAAACATGTCCCCTTTACTCTCTGTTCCAAACGCACTAGACGACAAGTTATTTTAGCCTTCAGCCGTACTCTTATCCTACTCCTCCTCTGGTGATGTAGAGGTTAACCCAGGCCCTGCAGCCCCCAGCATCAATCCCATTCCCCAGGCACTCTCATTTGTTGACTTCTGTAACCGTAAAAGCGTTGGTTACATGCATGTTAACATTAGAAGCCTCCTCCCTAAGTTTGCTTCATTCACTTCTTTAGCACACTCTGCCAACCCGGATGTCCTAGCCGTGTCTGAATCCTGGTTTAGGAAGGCCACCAAAAATCCTGAAATTTACATCCCTAACTATAACATTTTCCGACAAGATAGAACTTCCAAAGAGGGCGGAGTTGCAATCTACTGCAGAGATAGCCCGCAGAGTTCTGTCATACTATCCAGGTCTGTGCCCAAACAATTTGAGCTTCTGCTTTTAAAAATCCACCTTTCCAGAAACAAGTCTCTCACCGTTGACGCTTGTTATAGACCCTCTTCAGCCCCCAGCTGTGCCCTGGACACCATATGTGAATTGATTGCCCCCATCTATCTTCAGAGTTTGTACTGTTAGGCGACCTAAACTGGGATATGATTAACACCCCGGCTGTCCTACAATCTAAACTAGATTCCCTCAATCTCACACAAATTATCAAGGAACACACCAGGTACAACCTAAAATCCATAACCATAGGCACCCTCTTAGATATCATCCTGACCACCTTGCCCTCTAAATACACCGCTGCTGTCTTCAACCAGGATCTCAGTGATCACTGCCTCATTGCCTGCATGCATAATGGGTCCGCGGTCAAACGACCACCCCTCATCACTGTCAAACAACTACCTCTTCCCTACTGTATTTATTTATTTATTTAGCTCCTTTGCACCCCATTATTTCTACTTTGCACATTCTTCCACTGCAAATCTACCATTCCAGTGTTTTACTAAGTCACCATGGCCTTTTTTTGCCTTTACCTCCCTTATCTCACCTCCTTTGCTCACATTGTATATAGACTTATTCTTCTACTGTATTATTTACTGTATGTTTGTTTTACTCCATGTGTAACTCTGTTGTTGTATGTGTTGAACTGCTTTGCTTTATCTTGGCCAGGTCGCAATTGTAAATGAGAACTTCTCTCAACTTGCCTACCTCTGGTTAAATAAAGGTGAAAATAATTAAATAATTAAACGCTCCCTAAAACACTTCAGCAAGCAGGCCGTTCTAACCGACCTGGCCCGGGTATCCTGGAAGGATATTGACCTCATCCCGTTAGTAGAGGATGCCTGGTTGCTCTTCAAAAGTGCTTTCCTCTATCTTAAATAAGCATGCCCCATTCAAAAAATGTAGAACTAAGAACAGATATAGCCCTTGGTTCACCCCAAACTTGACTGGGCTTGACCAGCACAAAAAACATCCTGTGGCGTTCTGCATTAGCCTCGAATAGCTCCCATGATATGCAACTCTTCAGGGAAGTCAGCAACCAATATACTCAGTCAGTTAGGAAAGCTAAGGCTAGCTTTTTCAAACAAAAATTTGCTTCCGGTAGCACTAATTTCAAAAGGTTTTGGAACACTGTAAAGTCCATGGAGAATAAGAGCACCAGCTGCCCACTGCACTGAGCATGGGAAACACTGTCACGACCGATAAATCTACGATAATTGATCATTTCAATAAGCATTTTACCACGGCTGGCCATGCTTTCCACCTGGCTAACCCTACCCCGGCCAACACCTCAGCAGCCCCTGCAGCAACACCCCCCCCCCGCTTCTCCTTCACCCACATCCAAACAGCTGATGTTCTGAAAGAGCTGCAAAATCTGGATCCATACAAATCTGGACCCTCTGTTTCTAAAATTATCCGCAACCCCTTTTACTAGCCTTTTCAACCTCCCTTTCGTTATCGTCTGAGATCCCCAAAGATTGGAAAGCTGCCGCGGTCATCCCCCTCTTCATCTTAGACCCAAACTGTTATAAACCTATATCCATCCTGCCCTGCCTTTCTAAAATCTTTAAAAGCAAAGTTAATAAACAGATCACCATTTCGAATCCCACCGTACCTTCTCCACTATGCAATCTGGTTTCGGAGCTGGTCATGGGTGCACCTCAGCCACGCTCAAAGGTCCTAAACGATATCATAACCGCCATCGATAAAAGACAGTACTGTGCAGCCGTCTTCATTGACCTGGCCAAGGCTTTCGACTCTGTCAATCACCACATTCTTATTGGCAGACTCAATAGCCTTGCTCACCAACTACTTCTCAGATAGAGTTCAGTGTGTCAAAACGGAGGGCCTGTTGTACTCTGGCAGTCTCTATGGGGGTGCCACAGGGCTAAATACATGGGCCGACTCTTTTCTCTGTATATATCAATGATGTTGCTCTTGCTGCTGGTGATTCTCTGATCGACCTTTACGCAGACGACACCATTCTGTATACATTTGGCCATTCTTTGAACACTGTGCTAACAAACCTCCAAACAAGCTTCAACGCCATACAACACTCCTTCCGTGGCCTCCAACTGCTTTTAAAAGTGCATAATCTTCAATCGATTGCTACCCGCACCCTCTCGCCCTACTAGCATCACTACTCTGGACGGTTCTGACCTAGAATAAATGGACAACTACAAATACCTATGTGTCTGGTTAGACTGTAAACTCTCCTTCCAGACTCACATTAAGCATCTCCAATCCAAATTTAAATCTAGAATCTGCTTCCTATTGTGCAACAAAGCGTTCACTCATGCCACCAAACATTCCCTCGTAAAACTGACTATCCTACCGATCCTTGACTTCGGTGATGTCATTTACAAATTAGCCTCCAACACTCTACTCAGACTACATCCAGTTTTCTATCACAGTGCCATCTGTTTTATCACCAAAGCCCCACCCCATATACTATCCACCACTGCGACCTCTATGCTCTCGTTGGCTGGCCCTCACTACATATCTGTCGCCAAACACACTGACTCCAGGTCATCTATAAGTCTTTGCTAAGTAAAGCCCCGCCTTATCTCAGCTCACTGGTCACATTTACATTTACATTTACATTACATTTACATTTAAGTCATTTAGCAGACGCTCTTATCCAGAGCGACTTACAAATTGGTGCATTCACCTTATGATATCCAGTGGAACAACCACTTTACAATAGTGCATCTATATCTTTTAGGGGGGGGGGGGGTTAGAAGGATTACTTTATCCTATCCTAGGTATTCCTTAAAGAGGTGGGGTTTCAGGTGTCTCCGGAAGGTGGTGATTGACTCCGCTGACCTGGCGTCGTGAGGGAGTTTGTTCCACCATTGGGGTGCCAGAGCAGCGAACAGTTTTGACTGGGCTGAGCGGGAACTGTACTTCCTCAGAGGAAGGGAGGCGAGCAGGCCAGAGGTGGATGAACGCAGTGCCCTTGTTTGGGTGTAGGGCCTGATCAGAGCCTGAAGGTACGGAGGTGCCGTTCCCCTCACAGCTCCGTAGGCAAGCACCATGGTCTTGTAGCGGATGCGAGCTTCAACTGGAAGCCAGTGGAGAGAGTGGAGAAGCGGTGTTGACGTGAGAGCACTTGGGAAAGTTGAACACCAGACGGGTTGCAGCGTTCTGGATGAGTTGTAGGGGTTTAATGGCACAGGCAGGGAGCCCAGCCAACAGCGAGTTGCAGTAATCCAGACGGGAGATGACAAGTGCCTGGATTAGGACCTGCGCCGCTTCCTGCGTGAGGCAGGGTCGTACTCTGCGAATGTTGTAGAGCATGAACCTACAGGAACGGGTCACCGCCTTGATGTTAGTTGAGAACGACAGGGTGTTGTCCAGGATCACACCAAGGTTCTTAGCACTCTGGGAGGAGGACACAATGGAGTTGTCAACCGTGATGGCGAGATCATGGAACGGGCAGTCCTTCCCCGGGAGGAAGAGCAGCTCCGTCTTGCCGAGGTTCAGCTTGAGGTGGTGATCTGTCATCCACACTGATATGTCTGCCATGCAGAGATGCGATTCACCACCTGGTTATCAGAGGGGGGAAAGGAGAAGATTAATTGTGTGTCGTCTGCATAGCAATGATAGGAGAGACCATGTGAGGATATGACAGAGCCAAGTGACTTGGTGTATAGCGAGAATAGGAGAGGGCCTAGAACAGAGCCCTGGGGGACTCCAGTGGTGAGAGCACGTGGTGCGGAGACAGATTCTCGCCACGCCACCTGGTAGGAGCGACCTGTCAGGTAGGACGCAATCCAAGCGTGGGCCGGTCACCATAGCAACACCCACCCGTAGCACGCGCTCCAGCAGGTATTTTGCACTGGTCATCCCCAAAGCCAACACCTCCTTTGGCCGCCTTTTTTTTACAGTTCTCTGTTGCCAATGACTGGAACGAATTGCACAAATTTCTGAAGCTGGAGTCTTTTATCTCCCTCTCTAACTTTAAGCATGAGCAGCTTACCGATCACTGTACCTGTACACAGCACACCTGACTACCTCATCCCCATATTATTACTTACCCTCTTGCTGTTTTGCACCCCAGTATCTCTACTTGCACATCATCATCTGCACATATCACTCCAGTGCATTTCAGCCCTGCCACAAAAGGACCAGCTGACATCATGTCAGTGATTCTCTCGTTAACACAGGTGTGAGTGTTGACGAGGACAAGGCTGGAGATCACTCTGTCATGCTGATTGAGTTCGAATAACAGACAGGAAACTTCAAAAGGAGGGTGGTGCTTGGAACCATTGTTCTTCCTCTGTCAAACATGGTTACCTGCAAGGAAACACGTGCCATCCTCATTGATTTGCACAAAAAGGGCTTCACAGGCAAGGATATTGCTGCCAGTAAGATTGCACCTAAATCAACCATTTATCGGATCATCAACAACTTCAAGGAGAGCGGTTCAAATGTTGTGAAGAAGGCTTCAGGGTGCCCGGACCATCCTAAAGTTGATTCAGCTGCGGGATCGGGGCACCACCAGTACAGAGCTTGCTCAGGAAGGGCAGCAGGCAGGTGTGAGTGCATCTACACGCACAGTGAGGCGAAGACTTTGGAGGATGGCCTGGTGTAAAGAAGGGCAGCAAAGAAGCCACCTCTCCAGGAAAAACATCAGGGACAGACTGATATTCTGCAAAAGGTACAGGCTGAGGACTGGGGTAAAGTAATTTTCTCTGTTGAATCCCCTTTCCGATTGTTTGGGGCATCCGTAAAAAAGCTTGTCCCAGAGAAGACAAGGTGAGCGCTACCATCAGTCCTGTGTCATGCCAACAGTAAAGCATCCTGAAACCATTCATGTGTGGGGTTGCTTCTCAGCCAAGGGAGTGGGCTCACTCACAATTTTCCCTAAGAACACAGCCATGAATAAAGAATGGTACCAACACATCCTCCGAGAGCAACTTCTCCCAACCATCCAGGAACAGTTTGGTGACGAACAATGCCTTTTCCAGCATGATGGAGTACCTTGCCATAAGGCAAAAGTGATAACTAAGTGGCTCGGGGAACAAAACATCGATATTTTGGGTCCATGGGCAGGAAACTCCCCAGACCTTAATCCCATTGAGAACTCCCCACAAATTCTGACAAAATCCAAGCATTGATTATATCAGGGTGGATTGCAGAGGTCTTGAAAAAGAAGGGTCAACACTGCAAATATTGACTCTTTGCATCAACTTCATGTAATTGTCAATAAAAGCCTTTGACACTTATGAAATGCTTGTAATTATACTTCAGTATTCCATAGTAACATCTGACAAAAATATCTAAAGACACTGAAGCAGCAAACGTTGTGTAAATTAACATTTGTGTCCTTCTCAAAACTTTTGGCCACGACTGTACATAGATTCTTAAAATGTTTGTGTTATTGACTGTACGTTTGTTTATATGTAACTCTGTGTTGTTGTTTTTGTCACACTGCTATGCTCGCAGTTGTAAATGAGAACTTGTTCTCAACTGGGCTACTCGGTGAAAAAAATAAAGGGCAAATGATACCACGTGCTTACATGATTGAAAATCAGTACCTTTATCACTTTGTTTACTTTATGTGATAATAGATTGGCTAACCAAATACTCTCCCTATTCATTGTTTAGGTATTTGTAAATCAGTGGTCTGTACTCTCTTGGTACCTCAACTTGTGTCCTCTTGGCTGTTTTCCTTCATAGTAATCCCAGCTATGCCTCCAATTTTGTTACCCACTATCAGCTTATAAAGTTAACTGAAAATGTGGAAGTACCGTAACTTATTTTTTATATGTACGAGGTAACAATCGGTCTACAACATGGTTTCTCCTCTTTGAGGCTGTTTTCACATTGAACTCTTGGATTAAAAAAAGCTAAATAACTCAGTTTTCTTTGTATTCACACTGCCCCTGCCTTTAAAATGAGGACTCAAATTTTGCCAGTTCACTTCACCTATTCTGTGATCCGAGTCCCCTTTGCATTGAAATTGATATGTTTCGAAAGGAACCAATAACTTTTTCTAACATTCACTCAATGCACACAGGGTTTTTACAAAGTGCAAGACAAGCCATTCCATCTGTTATCGGACAACCTACATACATATTGGAAGCTAATAGATTGCATTTAGTTAAAAGATTAGACAATAAATTTTATCAGAAGATACTATTAACATGTGCCTTCAGAAAGTATTCACACCCCTTGACATTTTCCACATTTTGTTGTGTTACAAAGAGGGATTAAAACGGATTTAATTGTCATTTTGTGTCAACGACCTACACAATATTACAGCTGTGAGTCTTTCTGGGTAAGTCTCTAAGAGCTTTCCACAGCTGGATTGTGCAACATTTGCCCATTATTCTTTTCAAAATGCTTAAAGCTCTGTCAAATTGGTTGTTGATCCTTGCTGGAAAACCATAGATTTTCAAGCAGATTTAAGTCAAAACTGTAACTCGGCCACTCAAGAACTTTCACTGTCTTCGTAAACAACTCCAGTGTAGATTTGGCCTTGTGTTTTAGGTATTGTCCTGCTGAAAGGTGAATACAATCTTCCAGTGTCTGGTGGAAAGCAGACTGAATCAGGATCTTACCTGTGCTTAGCTCCATTCCGTTTGTTTATTTATTCTGAAAAACTCCTCAGTCTTTAACGATTACAAGCATACCCATAACATGATGCAGCCACCGCTATGCTCGAAAATATGGAGAGTGGTACTCAGTAACGTGTTGTATTGGATTTTTGATGAAGGACAAAAAGTTTGTTGCAAACAGGATGCTTTTTTTTTTTTTAAATGGTATTCTGTACAGCTTGTCTTCTTTCACTGTGTCAATTAGGTAAGTATTGTGGAGTAACTACAATGTTGTTGATCCATCCTCAGTTTTCTCCTATCACAGAGATTTGGTGAAATCCCTGAGTGGTTTCCTTCCTCTCCTGCAACTGAGTTAGGAAGCCTGTATCTTTATAGTGTATTGATAAAACTTCACCATGCTCAAAGGGATATTTTTACCCATCTACCTATAGGTGCCCTTCGTTGCAAGGCATTGGAAAACCTTCCTGGCCTTTGTGGTTGAATCTGTGTTTGAAATTCACTAATCGACTGAAGGGACATTACAGATAATTGTATGTGTGGGGTATAGAGATTAGGTATTCATTCAAAATGTTAAACACTGGGGTTGAATACTTATTGACTCACATTTCAACTTTTTATACATTTGCAAAAATGTTGACAAAACATGTGTCGGCCAGTGACAAAAAATCTACATTTGAAACATTTTTAATTCAGGCTGTAACAACAAAATGTGGAAAAAGTCAAGGGGTGTGAATACTCTCTGAAGGCACTGTAAATATTATAAGTAACAAAATAAAGAGCAAAGGAATAACTGCAGATTAAATAATGCTTTCATTCTTTATTGTACACCCAATGTAGGCTACTGCTCCCTTAAGAGCAAGAATTGATTTTGTACCCTATGTTGTGATTCTCACCAAATATGATGTTGAATAAACAGCTTATGAAGCTCTCTTAGCCTATAGATCACATATCGCAAACAAATCATCTTAACTAAAACAACCACAGATATTTTGGTTAGCTCAAACCTTTGATTAGTGGATTTATGTAGTGCAAGGGCAAAAACTAAAATATGCACCCCTTTGGGTCCCAAGGACCAGGATTAACACTGCTGCGGATGGAACAAACCAAGTCATGGTGTAATCTAACGTCTTACTATGTGCTCTGAAATAAACTGAACAAAAATATAATTGCAACATGTAAAGTGTTGGTTTCATGAGCCCACAAAATATCCCCGACATTTTCCATACGCACAAAAAAGCTTATTTCTCTCACATTTTGGCACACATTTGCTTACATCCCTGTTATTAGTGAGCATTTCTAATTTGCCAAAATAATCCACCAACCTGACAGGTGTGGCCATAGGCGGAAATCCCAGGGGGGACGGGGGGGACACGACCCCCCCATCTTGGGAAAAATATGATTTGTCCCCCCCAATATATCACTGTAAACATAACTATGTAATTTCAATAATATTAATAATACGCAATGAAAGCACTTGTGCTGATTATAGACACTTAATAGCGCATTTAAATTTCAAAAGATTGCAACCCCCCCCCCGCCCTTTGCCTCACAATGGTTTGATCCACTGCCAGTTCTTTAGCTGGCAAGGTAATAAAGGGTTCGTATCTACTGTCCGAAAGGGACATGTACGTAACTGACGTGAGGTTCATTCAGTCAATCCATAGCAGGTCCATAGCAATGTTATTTATTTATTTTTATGTTGGCAGGGTTCACACACTAGTTGAATTTGCAGAGCTAGCGCGCAAACTAAAGCAAACATTAACTATCAAGCTAGCTAGTACCTATTCCATTTATGTGGCGTCGTCAAAGATGGAATCTTTGCTATCGTCAGTTTATTCCAAGATCAGCATGCAGCTGTAGTGCTTCGACGTCCCTGTGATAAGGTTAGCAATAAACTGAAGTCCAAACTGAACAGAACAGAACTACACTCTCTTCTACCATTGTCTTAAATATATATAATGGTCTCGTTGCAAAAGATAAATTGTCGCTAGTGAACTTTTTTTATTTTATTTTATTTCACCTTTATTTAACCAGGTAGCAAAGATCATAGCAAACACACAGAAACGGAATTGGTGCTCGCTAGCTTTACAAATTCAGCTATTGCTGGAAGCCAGCCAATATGAAACAAACTATTTAAATTACAAAAGGTTGCAGCATGTGTTGTGTAAATGTGTGTGTGTGCAGCTAGGCCAGCCAGCCAGCCAGGTAGAAAAATGGCAGAAAAAAGTAAGAAGACGGACATCAGAGTATTTGTCAGTACACCAAAACGCATAGTAAGAACTCTAGTATCCTAATATCTCAAAGACTAGTTGATAAAATGTTCATAAGAAAGAAGTGAAATGCTAATGGAAATGTTTCACAATGATGTCATTAGGCAGAGCAGGCAACAGATGGCACACAGACAGCAGAGCTGGGGACAGATATGCAGGGGCAGATTGGCAGAGACAGGGAGTCTCAGGTAAGTTTGTTGAGTCTTTGTTTGGCAACATTATGAAAGGTTCTCAATTTTTTTGACTTGTAAAATAGGGACATAATTGGAAATTGCCATGGATACCCCCACTCTCAACTTAAACTGGTGACTAAACTAAGATTTGTTTACGGCAATGGTATTGCTGTTGTGATTAATTGTGTAGTTTTGGGTACCGGTAGTTAGGAGTACGGCAAACACCTTATTTATTTTCTAGGAGACAGACTGAGTCAGTTAGGGTGGTGAAAGGGAAAGAGCCAGGGAGAGAGACTTCAGAGGACAGTGTCACAGCCACGGCAGGACCAAGTGTCACCCTTGTTGCCAGCAGCACCAGTATAGGGGACAGTGGCACAGCATTGTCCAGTTACCACAGTGATGGCACAAAACCATATCAGCCACACCCACAATTTATAGAACCGCAAACTCTTGCCAACAGAGTGTTGACGTTTCAGGAGAGATGGTTTCGCGATTTCCCCTGGCTACATTATAACCCATCAATAAAAGGAGTGTTGTGTTTTCACTGTAGCCAAGGGTTTTCAAGCCAGCCATCTTTTGGCCAAAGAGCTGATGCTGCCTTCATTCGTGCAGGATTTAGGAACTGGAGAAAAGGCATTGAAAAATTCACAGCACATCAAAATTGCCAAACCCACCGCCACTTTGTAATTGTAACAGCACACCAGCTAAATCCAATCAGTGTCCAGTTATGTCCAGCGCGTGGGGTAAACAGCAGGATGACGCAAGGCATTGCTTGATGAAAATTGTTAGTTCGGTGCGGCATGTAGTAAGACAGGGACAAGCCTTTAGAGGCCACACGGATGACAGTGGGAATTTATACCAGATTTTGAAACTTAGGGCAGAAGAGGATGATCCCATTTTACTGAAGTGGTTAACAGAGCGTACCACAATGTACACAGGCCCAAAAGCACAGAATGAAATTCTGAACATCATGGCCAATAGTCATTCGAGGCATTGCAGCTGAGATTAGGTCTCTTCCGATTGTACAATTTTCATTAATTGTTGATGGTACTCAAGATGTCTCTGGTGCTGAACAGGAGAATGTCTGTCTGCGTTATGTTGACCATGACCTTGTCCCTCACGAGGAGTTTATTGGGCAATACAGGGTGTCGGAGACAACAGGCGAGGGCATTGCGAAAGTGCCAACGTGTTGTTGAGGAAACCCGCAAACATATGCTCGGTTCTTTTGTTCAGTAGTGTGTATAGCAGTGGTTCTCAACCTTTTTGGGGTACTGGAACCCCTGCATATTTTGAGGCAAGGCAGGCAAGGTTTTGAGCGGTCCTCAGGGACCTCCACCCCCTCTATATTATATGTAAACTTACTGGAAACCTTGTGGTACTGACTACATTCATTACACTTTTTTATTTCACGGACCCCTTGCAATTAGTCCATGGACCCCTGTTTGAGAACCCATGGTGTAATTGATAGTTGTTCTTTTGTTTAGTAGTTTTCAGTACACTTACAAATGATTTATTTCATGTTATTTTATTTAAAATGGCATACTTTGTGCGACATACTTGTCCATAGCTGCTGTTTGAAGAGTTGAGACACTGAAGGATATTTTGTTTGATTTATTTGGGTTTTTCATTGAAGTAGTTATTTTGCTTTTAGAACTGTACTTATTTTAAGCTTTTTGTTCTTGCAAAGATATTGTAGACTCAGGCCAGGTGCACATATTTAATGACTATATAAATGTATCAGAAAAAGTCAAATTAAAAGGTCAATTCAATACGGAGACCAACTTTGTGATGGTTCTCAATGGAGATTCTTTTAGATGTGATCACACCATGTTCATTGTATTTATGAAAACTACACCCATACAGTGTACAGTACCATTGTCACCTACTGACCTTTCTTGATATTGCTGGTTGTAAGTACGAATACCTGCATACATACTGGACTGGTAAGGAGCACTGCTATAACTATTATTAGTAGTAGAATTATAATGATTTAAACATTTGAACAAGTTGGGAAAACCCTTCAGTTAACTACTGTACCTATCAATTATCCAGTTGTAGGAATTATGGTTCCTCAATATACATTTAACAACGTATGCTATGTGTTACAGCACTACTTTTGGTGTCCCCCTCAGGAATTGCTCTTGAGAAAATTTAATGTAATTGTCCCCTCCAAGGTTGATCTCAGATTTTCGCCCCTGGGTGTGGCATATCAAGAAGCTGATTAAACAGCATGATCAGGTGCACCTTGTGCTGGGGACAATAAAAGTGCACTCTAAAATGTGTTGTTTTGTCGTTTTAGAGAATTTGGCAGCACATCCAACCGACCTCAGAACCGCAGACCACGTGTAACCACGCCAGCCCAGGACCTCCACCTGCAGGATCGTCTGAGACCAGCCACCCGGACAGCTGATGAAACTGTGGGTTTACACAACCGAAGAATTTCTGTCAGAAACCATCTCAATGAAGCTTATCTTTGTGCTTGTCGTCCTCACCAAGGTCTTGACCTGACTGCAGTTCGGCGTCGTAACCGACTTCATGGATGAATACCCGGTGTATGGTGTCGTGTGGGCGAGCGGTTTGCAGGCATAAGATAGGGACAACGAACACAATTGCATTTTATTGATTGCAATTTGAATGCACAGAGATACCGTGACAAGATCCTGAGTCCCAATGTCGTGCCATTCATCCACCGCCATATCACCTCATGTTTCAGCACAATAAAGCACGGCCCCATGTCACAAGGACCTGCACACAATTCCTGGAAACTGAAAATGTCCCAGTTTTACATGGACTGCATACTCACCAGCCATGTCACCCATTGAGCATGTTTGGGATGCTCTAGATCGACGTGTACGACAGTGTGTTCCAGTTCCCGCCAATATCCAGCAATTTCGCACAGCCATGGAAGAGGAGTGGGGCAACATTCCACAGGCCACAATCAACAGCCTGATTAACTCTATGCGAAGGAGATGTGTCACGCTGGATGATGCAAATGGTGATCAAACCAGATCCTGTCTGGTATTCTGATCCACTTCCTTCCTATCATGTGAAATCCATAGTTAGGGCCTCATTTATTTATTTAGATTGACTGATTTCCTTATATGAACTGTAACTCAGTCAAATCTTTGAAATTGTTGCATGTTGCGTTTATATTTTTCTTCAGTGTATTTGCAGCTATTAAGACCCACTGGAAGTATCTACCTCTTGGTAGAGTTCCTAATGTAGATCATTATAAAACAGGCTGTTTGGATCCTGGATGCTGATTGGTTGATATGTGGGACAACAACTCCAGCAATATACCATGACGTGTTAATTCCACTGTCCCGCAGCCCAGGCAGGAAATTCACAAACTTAATCTCCCTTGGGAAAAGATACTATTTGGTTTGCAACAGTTGTCTGCTTCTAAGTCTTGTGCAACAATGTATCATTTGACAAATGCTATCTCTCCTGTGTAGGCTATCTAGCCCAAGAACGAACGTGAACCTAATCATTTACCATGGAAAACCGTAAACACTCAGAATTCGATTCCATCGATCCTTCAAAAAGCTTTGATCCAGCGCAGTGTGGGATATTTATGAAATCCTTATTTATTGACGTTCTTGTCTCTCATCATCATTGAATGCTATCTACACGTCAACGATATGTTTAGCATAGCAACATCGAATGAATAGAATTAACGACTGGGCCAAAACATAACTCACGACCAGTTCTTCAATTCGTGTGCCATCAACGGAAAACGTCACTATTAACATCACCAACTAGCTTGGTTAGCTTGGACTCGACAACCCATAATTTGTTGCCTCTGTAGGCCTATTGGATATTTATTCAATCATTATTTATTGAGTCTCTTGTCTCTCATCATTGAATCTCTGCTAACTAGCTACATGCCAATGATTTGTTTAGCATACCAATGTTGAATGAATATAATTATTTGAATTAACGACTGGGTAAAAACATGAATGAGAAAATTGGGTAGCAATTTCAGAATGCAAAACCAAAATTACTTGTAATGAATATTTTTATAAATATGTTGGCAAACATTTTCTAAAAGCAATAATGCCCTCATATCCGGGAATTATCGTGTGACAACTCCCTCCAAGGGCTGTATCCCGGCCATTGGCTTCGCCTAGGGTCTCAGAACAGCCCTTGACGGGAGCTGTCTGACAATAATTCCCGGGTTCTCAGGTATTATTTTTTAAATAATTCCCAACCCCTGGTCCCCGAGTACCCCCAACAGCACACATTTTTGTTGTAGCCCTGGACAAACTCACCTGATTCAACTAATTGAGGGCTTGATGATTAGTTGACAAGTTGAATCAGGTGTGCTTGTCCGAGGGTACTGGATGTTGGAAACACTAATGATGCATCTATTGATAGAACCTCAGCTGCTATCAACTTCTCCAGCATTCCTCAAACATTCCATGGAGACCTCCAGCCATTCCATGTATGTGATATTCCAGAGCTAGCACACCTGATTTAACTCGTCAACTAATCATCAAGCCCTTGATTAGATTAATCAGGTGTGCTGGTTTAGGGCTACAACAAAATGTTCTGGGTGTCCGATGGTGAGGCATTTGCAAGTATACGGTCGTGCTCAGTAGGGCACACCATAGGAAAATTAAACAACAGCAAATTAAAATCTGTGTCCTTATTGGAAAAGTTAAGGTAGTTCCTTGTTTCACTCTGTTTTCTCCTTACTGAACATGACCCAGGTAAAATCTCTAAGTGATCCTAATTTCATAATTAGCTGCTAATCTTACACCAGGCCTGCAGGGCAGTGAGACTGACAGCTTCTCTTCTGTTGACACTTACTAGGACCTAGGCTGCAGCCCTACTATACGACCCCACTAGCGGATTCCAAACTGATAACTCCCCATCCCCTTATTCACGTCAATTCTTTCAGATCTGAGAGGGGTCAGCAAAAGCAAAGATCAGGGGGAAAGAGAAGGGAGGGCGCTATCGGATTAGAATTAAGGCCCACAACATCAGTGGGAGTGTGAGGGGACCTGCCTGCCTGTCATCCCCATTCCAGCATAGTTTCCACCTGCAATCCCAATGTTCTAGTGGTAGCCCTGGGGTTTGTTCTAGCAGTTACTGCCACTCCTTTTGGTGCATGAATGGTGCGTGGGACTGTGTGCATTATTTGTGCAATTACATGCAAATGTAATAGCAGTGAGTGCCCACATTAGCTGTAAATCATGCAGACTGTGTCCATTACATGTTTTCCGTCCCAATAGGACTCCGTAGTCAGCCATATCAGAAAGTGCTTTTGTCGTCACACCGTAGCATGTATGGTTGTCATATTAGAACAGCTTCAGATTCACAAAGTGTTGGTGTCCATCAGAGGCTGTCCTCATATGGACACCATACATATGGTGTGGAGTCAGTTACCTGATGACTCAAACGGAATTCTTCCGCTGCTCTATCGTTTACCTACATACTTCAGTCAGACTGCCATCGTTAAAGTCGTCTGTGGTGACGTCAAAATGAGGGGTGCTTTACAAAACAAAGTCATCAGTGATTGGATCATCTCTAACCAATCAGAGTATCAAAGCCAATGATACATTTTCAAAACGACGCTTTACCCACGTGTGTTCTGGCTCTGGCCCAACCCACTGGTTTCTGGAGCAAGGTATTAATCCATAGCGTGTCAGTACCTGTTTAGACACCCCCCTTTCCCCATCGATCAACACTTCTCCCTTCCGCATGAACTCATTTAGTGGGCTGGCTGGTGAACTTTGGAATTACACCCAGAAACTGAACTCTAAAGGGTGACTGGCATGGAATTTATTTAACTAGACAAGTCCATTAAGAACAAATTCTTATTTACAATGATGGCATGGAATTAACAGAGTCAATATACAAGGCCACAGTGTTGTTCCCAGCAGAGAAATGACATCATGGCATCTTTGATGAATAGGCCTTGTATAGGTCTACTGTTTTTTTTAAGGAACCAGAAAAATAAGGAACTCTTTTTTTTACTGGTTAGAATTTGACCAAAATATGTACTCTTTCCCACGCCATCGTCATCTTGTAATGAAAAATACTTCTTTACCCGGTGAAGTCTCCACAAACTGAGAATCAGTTTACAACCAGAAAAAGGCAAATTTGGGGTTAGTAGCAGAAAACATGTAAAAAATAAACTAAATATTGGACATCAATTTTGCTTTCAGTTCATTGTATTGACATACCTTAGCCTCCCAGTCTTTATTGAGATAGTAAATACACGTTACACATCTCCCATCGCCGTTCGGGTTATCCACGTGACGTACATACCCAGTCCCGTTGCCTGGGTAACAGGCCACCATGGCCTGAAAAAGAACATTAGAAGGACATGTTAGGAGGAAATATTTTGGGTAGCCATTTTGACAGTGTTGTAAAAGTTGTCACAAGATGAAAATGCTTCCCAACAGTAGACATACTTTCAACACCAATTTCTGAGATGTATATGCAAGTCAGCAATAAATTACACCGGTTGAGGATGATATTGCAAATGCAATTCATTTTTAAATACATTTTGTGACAATCATTACAATGCATTTCACAACAAATGATTAACGTATATCCAATTGTTTAAAGTGACCCCTTATAAACACGCTATTCTATGTCACTTCAGAATATTTCCTATTATGAAATTGTCATGTCATTTAAAAAGTCTCGTTGATTCATAATTGATAATACTGCTATTGAAATTCATATGTGCAAAAAAAGTATATACTAAATGATTCCCGTTCAATGCATGCTAACAAAAAAGAGAATCACAAACAAAAAGGGGAGCTTGTTAATCATAATTGCTGATATGTGAAAGACGAGGCAGAGAGGAGACTGACACGCTTGCTGGGCTGAATTGAAAGGAAAGAGGCTCATTGGAGTAGCCGAGTTGTTTTTGCTGTGTCATCGGTCTGGCCTTTTACTTCAAGTGTTAGAAAACAATTATTTATTATGTCGGTCTCTGGGTCACACGCACAAGTTGTTACGTAACAAACCGTGGGCGGGAAAAAAAGAAGCCAGCTGGATTATGTTTATACACAGATACATCCTCTTGATTTAATTTATTATAAATGGATACATCCTTTTGGTTCTCGGGTATTGCCATGGAACCGGGCCAAAGTGGAGGGACAAACACACACACATGTATTTTGCTCAGTCATTGGAGATGTATAGTACTTCCAAGGACATAGGCTACAATTGAGTAGTTGCAAAGTAGTATATTTTGTCAGACTTTATTTGGATAGTCCCATATAGATGATCTACATATCAACAGAGATGGCACTGTGCTCTGATATTGATTAATTCATTGTTAGGAAAGAGCTTGCAAAAAAGGCATTTCACTGTACTTGTGCATGTGACAATACAACTTAACTTGAAAGTACAGATGGTCAAACAAGGCAACAGTAAACACGAATGATGCCGCACGCTCAGGGATATGAGTCTCGCTCACCCATGCGATATCTCAGACACCACTGGCCCGATTTGTTCAATTACTGTAATTTTATAAATGACAGATCTCTGTGGCAAGATGCATCATTCACCCAAGTTTAATCAAAATCGCGCCAGTGGTGTCTGAGATATCGCATGGGTTAGCTAGACTCATATCCCTGAGCGTGTGTGACAAATTTCATATTGTTTTAGGTACTAGTCTGGAAAATATTGTGTTGAGAGACTTTTGTCTATAGATGCCACATTTGTTTTGAGTTGCATTTAAAGTGTTTTTCACAAAATTCTAAAGGGTGGAAAATCCCTGGGTCCCTGAGGCAAATTTTAACTAGCTTGTTAAAGCGCCACCATCTGGCCAATCAGTGTAATTTTGTAAATGCCGGATCTCTATGGCAAGACACATCATTCACGCAAGTTTTCATCAAAATCAGTCCAGTGGTGCCTGAGAAATCGTGTGTGACGAACAAACGTACTGACGGAAGGGGACTCATTTAGTCATGGGGGACAACTATCTGTTGATAAGCAATTGCTCGCTAAGGTTAAGATTAGGGCTAGGGTTAGTGGAAATGTTGTTGACAGTTATTGAACTGTCAACTACTGAACAACTACTGAACATCTACAAATCATACACAAACCATTTATTTTGGACTATCCAAATAAAGTGTTACCGTATATTTCATATCTAATCACAGAAACAGAAGACATTGATGCTACAAATCTGTTACCATTCAATTCCAAAGTAGGCAAACTGACAACACTCTGAATTCGACCTGCTTTCCAAACAATATCCCTGTCAAGTTCGTATAGCAAGTCCTCTTCAATTATGTTCTACAATAATCATAACTATGCTAAACTAATAACAGAATTCCGATAGGTCCTTAGACTGTCAACAAGGGCCAGAGTGTAATCCACCCCCCACCACCCCACAGGACTGTATGATACTATGACATGAGACTGCTTACACTGCCGTTTCCCCCCAGATCGCTGGGCTCTCTCTGTATGTGTTTATTTGTGACCTGGAAGGCCTTCTGATCTCTTTTCCATCTGTGGAGGAGGGAGGAGGACGGAGGGGTGAGATGAGGGGGACGGGAGGCTGTTAACCACCAGGATGTTCTGCACGTCTCCCGTTCACGCCGCTCCGCCAGGGTCATTTCCAGATGGTGGAAACCCCCTCGCCTTTTTATTTAAGAGAGGCCTGCACGCAAAAGAAAGGAAATCAAAGGGAGGAAAGGGGGTCGGAGGTCACGAAATAGGTCACCGGCGCTCTGGGTCAGACCTTGCGTCTAACTGGGATAGGCAGTGGTGATCATAATTGTGAGTTTGTGTGTGTGTGCTTGTCTGTGTGGAAACCATTAGGTGAAAAATCTGTTGATGTGCCCTTGAGCAAGGCACTTAACCCTAAATGCTCCTGTAAGTCACTCTGGATAAGAGCTTCGGCTAAATGACGTTACATTTTTGGGGGATAAATGCTTCGATCTCGCTGCGTTCGCCCTCGGATTCCGTAGAGTGATCTCCACGCTGCAGCCGGCAGTCAGTGACAGGCTACGCATGACAGATGCGTATTCCATAATTCCAACCATTAGTGCTGTGCAAGAGCCCCCATTGAGAGAGGACAGGTGAATGGAGAGAAGGGGGGGGTGAGGGGGTTGGCAGCCATACCGCCTTCATACAGACAGTGCCCATACTAAACCTAGGGTTGCAAAATTCCGGAAACTTTCAATAAATTCCCTGGTTTTCTAGAAATCCTGGTTGGAGGATTACGGATTTTCTGCTTATTCGCTCCTGAATCCGGAAAACCAGAGAATTGATTAAAAGTTCCAAGAACGTTGCAACCCTACACATACCTTATTATGACACAACAGCAGTCTACAAAACACAGGAAACATCTTCTACTGTAAGCACTTAATATGCATAACAAGACTGTTATGGGAGTTGAGGGTAATTTGGTAACTGGGACCTGAAATTTCTGCTCGTTACTTTATTTTCCAGATGTTTAATGAACGCTTCATGTTAATAAAGTTGGTGATCAGTTACATTTTCTTCCGCACTCCTGCAAGCAGACGTGAGAAAGCCAATGTATGCGTTATGGAATAGAAATGTATTGGAGCGAGGTACTCGCTTACTGTAGGCACAATGCATAAATGGGTCACAGCTTTGAACTGTATGAGGCCACACAAATGGAATAGGCTATATTGCACTTGTAGGCATTGCGCCCAATACACTTCCACACTCCAGTCTTGCACACTTGGAGTGAGTGTGTCTGTATCCGAGTGTAAATGTCTGCGTATTCCTGCGTTTGTGTGTCGTAAGTTGAGGGTGCCTGTGCATATTTCAGTGTTTCTGTGTAATTGCATGGTTCAACGTTTGAAAATGAGTCTGTGTGAATGCACCTCAGTGAGAGTGTGTCAGTGTGTGTGTGAGGATGGTCTGCTGCGCTCTCATCCTGCTCGATCTCCCACACACACCACCTCCAGAGTAGGTTTGAGTAGTATCCAGATTTTCATATCGTGATACCATCCTCCTCTCATTCCGGGATATTACCGGCATAGCTAAAAACGCAAGAAAAGCTAATTGGCCTTCTATTACCGGAATGCTAACAAAATTAGCACAAAAAAATAAAAATATATCATAGACACTGCTAATGAGTGAAAAACGAACAAACTAATTGCAAAGGGAAATCGAGCTCATAAAGTTACCGGAAGTCAAGGGAAACTGAGAAATTGTGCAAATGAACAAAGTTGTGATGCATGCTTTTCTGGAGGAAGAGCAGATGTGAACACTGAGCAGATGGGAGAAAAACAGAGGGGAAAAAATGCTGATAGGAAGCGCAGGGGGGAAAATGTAGCTGTGGATAACTCATCCAGAGTTTGTCTTCTGGCAGAAAGGCATTATAAGATATCTGATGGCAAACATTTAGTAGCGAATTACATACAAGCGTAACTTCATCGTCTCATGTGCGCCGCACAACTGAGACTCGCCGATATACATAGAACGCTATGGACTCACCGGCTCCTGCTGTGCTATTTAAAAATAAACACACAACCGGCTCATCTGTTCTGGGGAAATACGGTAAGCTTCATAATGTGACAGGTGAAATGAAGAACTCAAATCTGCTTTATCTCCTAACGTATAACACGAGTTGACTGCAGGTATTAACTTAAGGTAGGTACAAATATTCACATGTATTGGAAAAACTTAATAGAAATGGTTGACGGTATTGAAAAACCATCCTGTGGCTTTTTCCAATACCCCGGTATACCACAGGAGGTTGGTGGCACATTAATTGGGGAGGACTGGCTTGTGGTAATGGCTGGAGCGGAATTAGTGGAATTGTAACGGTTCTGTAACAACCAGACGCTGGGTGACGAGACGCAAGTACAGGGTGTGGATTTAATAATAAATTGGCATGAAACAAAACAAGAACAGCGTCTGGACAGGAGAAACATTAACATCAATGCTGACTCGGGAATGAAACTGAGGAAGTGACAAATATAGGGGAGGTAAATGACGTGATGGAGTCCAGGTGAGTCCCATCATTAAGCGCAGGTGAGCGTAACGATGGTGGCAGGTGTGCGTAATGAGTGAACTGGTGACCTCGAGCACTGGAGAGGGGGAGCGGGTGCAGACGTAGCAGTACCCCGTCCTCTAGGGGTGCCACCTGGCGTCCTACCTGGGCGAGCCCGACGAGCCGGCCGAGGCTTGGAAACTCTCGAGCCAGCTGAGGCATCCCCGATTGTGTTGGCAGCGGCACCCGGACCCAACGTCACCAACAAAAAATAAATAAATAACAAAAAAACTCTGCTTCCAATTGGGGAGTCAGGATTCTGTAACAACAGACGCTGGGCGCGAAAAGAAAGTACAGGGTGTGGATTTGGACAGGAGAAACATAACAACATCAATGCTGACTTGGTAAATGAGGTGATAAGAGTCCAGGTGAGTCCCATAATTAAGCACAGGTGCGCGTAACGATGGTGGCAGGTGTACGTAATGATGAGTGAACTGGTGACCTCGAGCACCTTTGAGGGGGAGCGGGAGCAGACGTGACAGGAATGGTATCAAATACATCAAATACATTCTTTCCATGTGCTTGATGCCATTCCATTTGTTGCGTTCCAGCCATTATTATGAGCCGTCCTCCCTTCAGCAGCCTCCACTGCAGTATACGGTATAAACGGAATACTGCCCAAGCCTACTCCAGGTTGAAGAGTGGCTGAACTGATCTAAACTCAGCGGTGGCTGTGTCGGCAGCTGGAGCCCATCCAGACAGGATTTATTTTAATGATCGCGCTACGTGCGGTGCGTGAGGCTGCCTGTCTGTCTCCTAGCTGGCTGCTGCTCCTCTAGTGGGGAGAAGAGCATCCAGGCCAGGCTCAACCGGTGTTGGAGTAAACACATTTGTTATGGTCAAAGGGAGGGAGGTTAGCGAGCCAATTTAGGATTGAGACGGGTCATGCACAACCCCCGCAGTTTACGTTTAATGAGTTACTGTCTGACACAGACACTTGGGGTTGTTTGAGATGGAGGACCTGAACTGCCTTCAAAGTGACCTTTTAAAGTGAGATTGACTTTCAAGTCGGTTGTGCACTGTTTTATGCCTTAAGCTGGATTTACATAAAGCAGCTGTTTTAAAAAGCAACTGTTTTCGCTCTTTCAATGCAACTTCACTAATAGACCTCCCGGGTGGCGCAGTGGTCTAGGGCACTGCATCGCAGTGCTAGCTGCGCCACCAGAGTCTCTGGGTTCGCGCCCAGGCTCTGTCGCAGCCGGCCGCAACCGGGAGGTCCGTGGGGCGACGCACAATTGGCATAGCGTCGTCCGGGTTAGGGAGGGTTTGGCCGGTAGGGATATCCTTGTCTCAGTATGTAAAATGTAATAAAATGTATGCACTCTACTGTAAGTCGCTCTGGATAAGAGCGTCTGCTAAATGACTAAAATGTAAATGTAAACAGGAAGCAACTCATCCACGTTTGAAATTGCATGCAATATCCAATTCAATCATAGTCGATAAATATGCTCTTCTTTACGGCAGTATTCTACAATGTAGGTCCTGGGGACCACCAAGGGTGTAGACATTTAAGTTCTATCCCAGAGCAAAACACACCACATTAAACTTATCGGGGGCGTGAATGTGCAAAAGCTGTGCGTCCCCAAGATCACGACCGAAGAGCATTGCACTACTGTAAGAATTTGTTACAACAAGTTGTGCCATCATATCAAAGCTTTCTGTGGAGCTGGAGACGAAAGTCGGTAGCCCCGCTCCAACCATTGGTAAAGCAATGTTATTTCAGAAGCACATGAGAACCCATTTGGACCAGGATTCATTTTGTTTTCACATACGAGCTGCAGCACAGTTAAGGAGTTCAAGCACTCATGGATCCAAAAAAAAGGACGTTGCTATGATGTGAACATTTCTTAAATAACCTCTCAAACAGAGGAACATAAAACTCTTATTTCCTGTCAGTTTCACAGACTGTACTGAGGGGGACTTTCCTCAGGGAGTCTACAGTGCCACTGTGAGTTCTGGGCGACTGGAGCAGCCTCGGTCTTCTGAATTAAAATAACGGGGCAAAACCGGCTCTCCTTAGCCTGTGCATCTCCACCGTAGAATGTAAATAGAGGCATTGGGCAGGTCATAGAGCTCCAGCACCGACCCACCACCAGGGAGGAAGTATAGGCTGCCAGACCCAGAGACACCAGGGTCGTACTCATTGGGGCACGCAACGGGAAACAATTTTTGCCACGAAAAATGAAAATGTGTGTTTCTTATTGGACGCTGACCCTGTTCTGTTTACATTCCCTAAATTGCTGTTTTAGCGCCCATTAGCCTTTATCTCCTTAGCCTGTGAGGGTCAACCCGTTGCATCGCTGCCTGTCCAAACAAGCCCCTAAATTAATCAATAGCGCTTCCTAGACAGGAGAAAAATGGCGAGAAAACTGCCAGGACTGGTTCAAACGACCCTAACGCAGCCTGTAACTCACCAAAGGCTTTTGGAATTGTTATGAGGCCTGAGTCAACCAGTACACACAACCAGGAGGAATTATGCCATAAGTTTCCCATTACCATGTGTGGACCACTGCATTTTGTAGGTCCCCATAAGTAAGATTCTTTAGGAAGCACAGGTGGATCCCAAATTTATACATTACATTTTACATTTTAGTAATTTAGCAGACGCTCTTATCCAGAGCGACTTACAGTAGAGTGCATACATTTTATTACATTTTTACATACTGAGACAAGGATATCCCTACCGGCCAAACCCTCCCTAACCCGGACGACGCTATGCCAATTGTGCGTCGCCCCACGGACGGATTGTGCGTCGCCCCACGGATTATACAATGGGCCATGTTAAGAGGAAAGGGATAGTGTACAATTATTTGCTAGTAACTTGAGCATTTCCTTATTGTCTAGTAGGTGCTAACATGCTATTGTGCTAATGGTCAGAGAAACCCAGTATGGCCCTGCTGCCTGTATCAGTGTCTGCAGGAAGTACTGCTTCGGCGCTTCTGGAAACATCCTGTTGTAGTGCACGGCCTTAGATGACACAGGGACCAGCTGCATTGAACTTTTGCCAATTTCCTTGAATGTGTACAAAAGTGTATCTGGTGTTGTGCATTTTCCAAATATCGCCTAGTATCTTCCATTTGTTGCCAACGGAATAAGTCTATCAATTGCAGTTGACACGTCCTTTGAAAAGTACACAGGAAAATCTCCTAAGCAATTTTAACACCCACAGTGTTCAAATAAACACCTTCAACATGTACATATAATTATCCGGAAAATCGTTAAATTAAAACTTTGAAAAGTGTTGATAAATGAACACATTTTAAAAGAAACAGTCCATCAATCAAGAACTTTAGCGTGTTAGGCTCCAGACACTTTGGGTGATCATGTATATTTAAAAATAGTGACAAGAGACAACACATAGATGTGCAATATTTGGGGGCAAATGAGTCAAAGCCTTGCAATCCCAGAAAGGGAACATTTTCTTATCCTTTAAGACCTTGACATAGTGCATTTGTGCAAAGTCCCAGGACTGCTGGAAAACAATCAATTAGGAAAAAATTATATATATATTTTTTGATTTGTTAGCGGATACGGCAGGTCCCAGGACCGCTGGAAAACAATCAATTAGGAAACAATAATATAAATATTTTTTGGATTTGTTAGCGGATACGGCAGGGGAGTCTGAATACCCATTGCACAATATCATGATCAGTCTGTTTACTTTCCTACTGTTTAGGCCTATCACCCGGAAAATGTTCAAATGAAACCTTCAGGCCTGGACACTACTCTGCATCTCATAAACTAATGACTGAGGCAAACGTCAAATTATTAGAGAAAATAAACAAGCCACTATTTAAGCTTGCAGGGCGGATTACTTCCTATCAAATTTCTCTTGAAAGCCATATCTGTACTCTAGGTAGAGGATTGTTTTGATTTAAGATCATACCATAGTGTTATTTCCAGTGTCGTATTGCTGTAATTTCATATTATTTTGAGATCTTGACACCAGATACCAATTCTAGTAACCACAAAAGCCAGGCTTTGCTTGTAATGAAATGTTGTGTTTGCATTCACCACGTCAACAACAGAACCAATCATTATAGATCGAAGATACATTACATCAAGACACTGAGCATGTTAACGGTTCCAAAAGCAACATTCTCAGAGTAGTTTACACGTTTTTGGTTTGGTTAGACACTCAAGACGTAAACTTCGTAGACCTTGAATCTGGGGCTTGCGTGACTAGGAAAGCAGAGCTGCACTGTTTTCCTTGGCAGACAAAGTTGAGCTTCACGAGTGCGTCTGTCTGTGTGTAGGGACTGATAAGGGAAGCCCTCCAATCTACAGTCCAAACGGTCACTGATCTATCAGGGGTCGTCCTTCCTCACAGCTGTGACAAAACAAACTCAGTCACCTTGCTAGTCAACAGGGTTCAGAGACACACACCCAAACAAAATGGCAGCTACATCAGTAACTGACACATCAGTGTATTTTTTTCTCTATTGGTCTAACAACTTAAAGAGGCTATATGTAGCATCTGCCCGGGGGTGCTCTTGAGCCAAAGGAGGTACCCTAAATGGACAGAAATAACCCATTGGACAGAGGCACATTTTCTCACAACCATGAGAAAAAGCATACATTGTTTCCTTAATACTATTAAATGGATGTGTGATTTCATAAAACAGGGAAATTAATTTATTAACGTATTATATGCATATGAAACATGCAGACAACATCCAAGCCAAAATTTGACTTAAAACAATGACAAAACTAAACTTCCATAGTGTATCTTTAAGGCAATTGTCCTCTAAAACACAACACAACCTTTTTGAGTATGGGCCCAAAGCTGGCGGTAAAGGGGCGTTCCTCGCATGCAGGAAATGTGACGGTCGTCCTGGCGATGGATGACTCAAATACAGCCTATCAGTAGCATTGGGTGCAGCCTGCCAGGAAGTCCCTGTTTAAAGAAATGGACTCTAGTTTTTATATCAGAGAGTTCAGGACAATAGAGAGAGAAGATACACAGCAGTTTGGCTGTGGAGGGGACTGCAATGAACCCCTGGCGAGAACCTATAGGGGCCACAACAGACGCAGCATACCTTGGTGAATTAGTCGTCTCGAGGGGGACAGATTGTGGAATGAAGTAAAGATAAACCATGAGAGTTTGGCAGTAGAGTACCATCAACAGCTGGTGAGAGAGGCGCAAGGGGCAGCTCCCAATACAACTCAATCGAAGGTATTCGAATTGCTTTGCATTGAATTATTTTCCATCGGTTTTGTAAAGATTGCATCACCTGTCAACCGGTTAACAGTACACACCAACTCTGTTCATAGAATGGTTAAGACTTCAAAGTTTGTCAAGAGATTAGGCTTAATGAGTGCATACTAGCAGCGTGGTTCAACTGGTGTGTGTGTGTGGATAGACTGGATGAATAACACAGTACTGTATTGTAACCCTAGTACAGTTCTGTCTGGTGGAGGGGTGAAGACTGATCTCACACACAAGTTTAGGTTGAGTTCCTGCCCGACTAGATGTGTACCAACGGTTGCGTGCCACATCTTTAACTGTGCAGTCGGGCATCAGATGGCTGTAGCATATGATGTGGTTAGCTTATATGTTAAATAGTAAGGTCTGGCATGCAATGAAGCAATAAAGTCGGGCAGGAACTCAATCATAAAGTAGGGAACGCATCGGAACCAACGATCAGTCCAACACCGTCTGTGGTCGACCATTGCTCACAGGTGTGTGCCGCACCCTCGCCGTTAGTTGGACGTGAGCGATTGGCTGTCATTCCCAGATTCATGTATAATCTTGTTCCGGGCGGACAAAGGGTAAAGAATAGTCAGTGGCCAGCCATCGCTGAATCTTTTCTGTTTTAGGCTTAACACATTTGACTGCCCCCTCCGTTCTTGACTTTTCCTAAATAAGTGTTAGAATGATTATCCCCGTTGCCCCTCCTTCTCCTGACAGTTGAAAGGGGGGAGATACCTAGTCAGTTGTACAACTGAATGCCTTCAACTGAAATGTGTCTTCCGCATTTAACCCAACTCCTCTGAATCCGAGTGGTGCGGGGGATTACCTTAATCAACATCTACATCTTCGGCGCCCGGGGAACAGCCTTGCTCAGGGGCAGAACGACAGATTTTTACCTCTTCACACCTTTCAGTTACTGGCACAACGCTCTAACTACTAGGCTACATGCCATGCCCATCATCTAATCACCCCAATAATTGACTCGAAACTAAACCTGAACTATACCGAAACTGATTTCACACAAATAACAGATTAAATAAATGAAGTAAAGTATAATGGGGAAAAAGGGGGTAAATGGGTTGATGAGCGAGGGAAAGCGAACAATGCATAATTATGCAATCACCAACTGTGAATATAGAACAGGACGGGCCATTCTATCGTATTGATCTGTTCTAATTATAATCTACAAAATGGTATGTACCCTATATCAGGGTTGGCAAGGGGAGAAATGTCACCGTGGACAATTTCTTCACTCCACTGTCAATGGCAGACACCGTGAACAAATTGAGGTGGGAGCTCGCTCCCTCCCTCTGCGCAAAATAAGGCACCTGTACAGGCGTTGTACTCCACAGTGGTGCTGAAGAATGACAAGGCTACGGGGACACAATAAAGAGAGAGCTGGAGACTATTACGCATTACTAAACAAAGGTACAGTGCATTCGGAAAGTATTCTGACTCCTTTTCCCACATTTTGTTACGTTACAGACATTCTAAAATAGATTAAACGGATTACACACAATACACCATAATGACAAAGCAAAAACATGTTTTTATAAACTTTTGCAAATGTAAAAAAAAAAAACCTGAAATAACACATTTACATAAGTATTCAGACCCTTTACTCAGTACTTAGTTGAAGAACCTTTGGCAGCGATTACAGCCTCAAGTCTTCTTGGGTATGACGCTACAAGCTTGGCACACCTGTATTTGGGGAGTTTCTCACATTCTTCTCTGCAGCTCTGTCAGGTTGGATGGGGAGCGTCGCTGCACAGCTATTTTTAGGTTTTGGCTGGGGCACTCAAGGACATTCAGAGGCTTGTCCTGAAGCCACTCGTGCATTGTCTTGGCTGTGTGCCTAGGGTCATTGTCCTGTTGGAAGGTGAACCTTCTCCCCAGTGTGAGGTTCTGAGCGCTCTGGAGCAGGTTTTCATCAAGGATCTCTCTGTACTTTGCTCCGTTCATCTTTACCTCGATCCTGACTAGTCTCCCAGTCCGCTAAAAAACATCCCCACAGCATGATGTTGTCACCACCATGCTTCACTGTAGGAATGGTGCCAGTTTTCCTCCAGATGTTGACGCTAGGCATTCAGGCCAAAGAGTTCAATCTTGGTTTCATCTGACCAGAAAATCTTGTTTCTCATAATCTGAGAGTCCTTTAGGTGCCTTTTGGCAAATTCCTTTTACTGAGAAGTGGCTTCCGTCTAGCAACTCTGCCATAAAGGCCTGATTGGTGGAGTGCTGCAGAGATGGTTGCCTTCCTGGAAGGTTCTTTCATCTCCACAGAGGAACTCTGGAGCTCTGTCAAAGTGAACATTGGGTTCTTGACCACCTCCCTAACCAAGGACGTTCTCCTCCGATTTCTCAGTTTGGTTGGGCAGCCAGCTCTAGGAAGAATCTTGGTGGTTCCAAAACTTCTTCCATTTAAAAATGATGGAGGGCACTGTTCTTGGGGACCTTTAATGATGCAGACATTTTTTGGTACCCATCCCCAGATCTGCACCTCGACACAATGCTGTCTCGGAGCTCTACGGACGATTCCTTTGACCTCATTTTAGGGTTTTTGTTCTGACATGTCAATTGTGGCACCTTATATAGACAGGTGTGTGCCTTTCCAAATCATGTCCAATCAATTGAATTTACCACAAGTGGACTGCAATCAAGTTGTAGAAACATCTCAAGGATGATCAATGGAAACAGGATGCACCTGAGTTCAATTTCGAGTCTCATAGCAAAGGGTCTGAATACTTACGTAAATAAGGTATCTGTTTTTTATTTTTAACACATTTGAAAACATTTCTAAAAACATGTTTTTGCTTTTCATTATGGGGTATTATGTGTAGATTGTTAAAGAATAGACACTGATCAAAAAAATAAAGGGAATACTTAAACAACACAATGTAACTCCAAGTCAATCACACTTCTGTGAAATCAAACTGTCCACTTAGGAAGCAACACTGATTGACAATAAATTTCACATGCTGTTGTGCAAATGGAATAGACAAAAGGTGGAAATTATAGGCAATTAGCAAGACACCCCCAATAAAGGTGGTGACCACAGACCACTTCTCAGTTCCTATGCTTCCTGGCTGATGTTTTGGTCACTTTTGAATGCTGGCGGTGCTTTCACTCTAGTGGTAGCATGAGACGGAGTCTACAACCCACACAAGTGGCTCAGGTAGTGCAGCTCATCCAGGATGGCACATCAATGCGAGCTGTGGCAAGAAGGTTTGCTGTGTCTGTCAGCGTAGTGTCCAGAGCATGGAGGCGCTACCAGGAGACAGGCCAGTACATCAGGAGACGTGGAGGAGGCCGTAGGAGGGAAACAACCCAGCAGCAGGACCGCTACCTCCGCCTTTGAGCAGGAGGAGCACTGCCAGAGCCCTGCAAAATGACCTCCAGCAGGCCACAAATGTGCACTTCAACTATGACAGACAAAATGAGGGGAAAAAATCCAGAAAATCACATTGTAGGATTTTTTATGAATTTATTTGCAAATTATGGTGGAAAATAAGTATTTGGTCAATAACAAAAGTTTATCTCAATACTTTGTTATATACCCTTTGTTGGCAATGACAGAGGTCAAACGTTTTCTGTAAGTCTTCACAAGGTTTTCACACACTGTTGCTGGTATTTTGGCCCATTCCTCCATGCAGATCTCCCCTAGAGCAGTGATGTTTTGGGGCTGTTGCTGGGCAACACGGACTTTCAACTCCCTCCAAAGATTTTCTATGGGGTTGAGATCTAGAGACTGGCTAGGCCACTCCAGGACCTTGAAATGCTTCTTACGAAGCCACTCCTTCGTTGCCCGGGCGGTGTGTTTGGGATCATTGTCATGCTGAAAGACCCAGCCACGTTTCATCTTCAATGCCCTTGCTGATGGAAGGAGGTTTTCACTCAAAATCTCACGATACATGGCCCCATTCATTCTTTCCTTTACACGGATCAGTCGTCCTGGTCCCTTTGCAGAAAAACAGCCCCAAAGCATGATGTTTCCACCCCCATGCTTCACAGTAGGTATGGTGTTCTTTGGATGCAACTCAGCAATCTTTGTCCTCTAAACACGACCAGTTGAGTTTTTACCAAAAAGTTATATTTTGGTTTCATCTGACCATATGACATTCTCCCAATCTTCTTCTGGATCATCCAAATGCTCTCTAGCAAACTTCAGACGGGCCTGGACATGTACTGGCTTAAGCAGGGGGACACGTCTGGCACTGCAGGATTTGAGTCCCTGGCGGCGTAGTGTGTTACTGATGGTAGGCTTTGTTACTTTGGTCCCAGCTCTCTGCAGGTCATTCACTAGGTCCCCCCGTGTGGTTCTGGGATTTTTGAGGTGAGATCTTGCGTGGAGCCCCAGATCGAGGGAGATAATCAGTGTTCTTGTATGTCTTCCATTTCCTAATAATTGCTGCCACAGTTGATTTCTTCAAACCAAGCTGCTTACCTATTGCAGATTCAGTCTTCCCAGCCTGGTGCAGGTCTACAATTTTGTTTCTGGTGTCCTTTGACAGCTCTTTGGTCTTGGCCATAGTGGAGTTTGGAGTGTGACTGTTTGAGGTTGTGGACAGGTGTCTTTTATACTGATAACAAGTTCAAACAGGTGCCATTAATACAGGTAACGAGTGGACAGAGAAGCCTCTTAAAGAAGAATTTACAGGTCTTTGAGAGCCAGAAATCTTGCTTGTTTGTAGGTGACCAAATACTTATTTTCCACCATAATTTGCAAATAAATTCATAAAAAATCCTACAATATGATTTTCTGGATTTTTTTTTCTCATTTTGTCTGTCATAGTTGAAGTGTACCTATGATGAAAATTACAGGCGTCTCTCATCTTTTTAAGTGGGAGAACTGGCACAATTGGTGGCTGACTAAAAACCCCACTGTATAGCATGCAGTAACATAAACTGAAAATGCTGTAGTGTTATTTGAAATAAAATAACAATCGGATTCTAATGTTGCCCAAGGCCTTCATAAACACAACCAAATAATGATTTGGTAGTGCTGTAGTCCCCCAAGCACATATGGCCAATAACTGCATGAGATCAAATCCCGCCACCACTTTCCTCATGAATAAACTGAAAAACATATGTTAGGACGACAGAGCTCCATTGTGTCCTTACAAAGAAAAAGGAGGTGGTGATGGAGGGAAAGAGAATCTGGACTCTTTAGTAATAGGGAATACCCCATTCTCTCTGTTTTTTGTCATATGACTCAAATATCCTAGCATATGGAAAGTAGCATATCTTAGTAATAGTTTAAGTCTTAATAAATGTATGTAATATTAAATGAATTAAACAATTTAATAATCACCAAGTTATTTTATTGTGAGTAACACAGATTTTTTTTGTTTCAAGCAGTAGTGTAAAGTACTTAAGTAAAAATACTTTAAAGTACTTCATATATTTTTTCTAGTGTAAATAGTCAAGTGTTGATCCCATGTTTCATGAGCTGAAATGAAACATTCCAGAGATGTTCCATACACGCAAAAAGCGTATTTCTCTTAAATGTTGTGCACAAATTTGTTCACATCCCTGTTAGCGAGCATTTCTCCTTTGCCAAGATAATCCTATGCCCTCCCAGGCCCACCTATGGCTGTACCCCTGCCCAGTCATGTGAAATCCATAGATTAGGGCCTAATGAATTTATTTAAATTGACTGATTTCCTTATATGAACTGTAACTCAGTAAAATCTTTGAAATTGTTGCATGTTGCTTTTATTTTTTTTGGTCAGTATATATTTTTGACAACTTTTACTTCAGTACATTCCTAAAGAAAAGAATGTACTTTTTACTCCATACATTTTCCCTGACACCCAAAAGTACTCGTTACATGTTGACAGGAAAATGGTACAATGTACGCACTTATCAAGAGAACATCCCTGGTCATCCCTACTGCCTCTGATCTGGCGGACTCACTAAACACAGATGCTTTGTTTGGAAAGAATGTCTGAGTGTTGGAGTGTGCCCCTGGCTATCCGTCAATAAAATAAATAAAACATGGACAATTGTGCTGTCTGGATTGCTCAATATAAGGAATTTGAAATGATTTACACTTTTACTTTTGATAATTAAGTATATTTTAGCAATTACATTTACTTTTGATACTTAAGTATATTCAAAACTTTGTAATTTACTGGGTGACTTTCACTTTTACTTGTGTCATTTTCTATTAAGGTATCTTTACTTTTTGTCAAGTATGACAATTGAGTACTTTTTCCACCACTGGAATGCAATGTGCACTATTCAATTATTATTTCCCCCCATTAAATTACTGTTACTTGACTGACAGTCGCAGAGACCTGACTGGGTACCAGCTGGAGAAGGGGGGGGCTTGTGAGCTCTCTGCAGGATGGGGGTGGTGTGTGTAGGCTCCTTAGTACGTTCAGAACTCTCGGTGTAAGGTGTGAGGTGTTGGACTGACAGACGTTCCTGTCCATATCAGGGCTACCTTCCGTATTTCCGTTCATACATTGCATTCGGAAAGTATTCAGACCCCTTGCCTTTTTCCACATTTTATTACGTTACAGCCTTATTCTAAAATGTACTAAATTAATGTTTTTCTTCATCAATCTACACCACAATACCCCATACTGACAAAGTGAAAACAGGTTTTTAGAAATTTATGCAAATGTATTAAAAATAAAAAACAGAAATACTTTATTTACATACGTATTCAGACCCTTTGCTATGAGACTTGAAATTGAACTCATCCTGTTAACATTGATCATCCTTGAGATGTTTCAACAACTTGATTGGAGTCCACCTGTGGTAAATTCAATTGATTGGACATGATTTAGAAAGGCACACACCTGTCTATATAAGGTTCCACAGTTAACCAGTTCATGTCAGAGCAAAAATGTCTGCAGCATTGAAGGTCCCCAAGAACATCATTTTTAAATGGAAGTTTGGAACTACCAACAATCTTCCTAGAGCTGGCCGCCCAGCCAAACTGAGGAATCGGGGGAGAAGGGCCTTGATCAGGGAGGTGACCAAGAACCTGATGGTCACTCTGACAGAACTCAAGAATTCCTCTGTGGAGATGGGAGAATCTTCCGGAAGGACAACCATCTCTGCAGCACTCCACCAATCAGGCCTTGTTGGAGTTTGCCAAAATGCAGGATCGAGGGAATGATGAACAGAGCAAAGTACAGAGAGGTCCTTGATGAAAACCTGTTCCAGAGCGCTCAGGACATCAGGCTGGGGTGAAGGTTCACCTTCCAACAGGACAACAACCCTAAGTACACAGCCAAGTCTCTGAATGTCCTTGAGTGACCCAGCCAGAGCCCGGACTTGAACCCGATCGAACATCTCTGGAGAGACCTGAAAGTAGCTGTGCAGCAACGCTCTCCATCCAAACTGACAGAGCCTGAGAGGATCTGCAGAGAAGAATGGGAGAAACTCCCCAAATACAGGTGTGCCAAAAACTTGTAGCATCATACCCAAGAAGACTCGAGGCTGTAATCACTGCCAAAGGTGTTTCAACAAAGTACTGAGTAAATGGTCTTAATACTCATGTAAATGTGATACTTCCGTTTTTTTTATACATTTGCAGATTGTAGATAGATGAGGGAAAAAACAATTTAATCAATTTTAGAATGTCTGTAAAGTAACAAAATGTGGAAAATGTCAAGTGGTCTGAATACTTTCCGAATGCACTGTATATGCTAATGCTTATTCATTATTATTTTAAGAATAGGCCTATCTGTTATTATAATATTATATGTATTATATATTCTTATAGTATAATTAATATGATACCATATTCATATTATAATTATTACGCATTTCAAAATATTGTATTATTGTTTTCAATATTATGATTATGTTGCTGCAAAAATAAATGTTTAAGACTTTCGTAACTTTTAAATATACCTACCTGGAGAAGATAAATAACAAGGTGCTACTCACTTTCAGTGTTTACTTACTTTCGTCCTTCCATTTATTCTGTAGTTTCCCAGTTTACCATTACAGTGTCGGACCATGTCATCCATGCGGCTCATGAGAAAGGCTATCTTCTCACAACCAGGTTCTCTTCCTTCAGTCCAGGTTATTTTGTCTCCTCGTATATCTTTAGTGGAGTCACTTCTTTGACTCACCAACTGCCCATCAGTAAATTTACCAGTCTTGTGGAGGGCTCTCACATCCTCCAGAATACTCAGTCCAGTCTCTTCTCCAAGAAAATTGTCAACAACACAAATGCCATGCTTATTCATACATGGAACAATATAGTCCATAGCCAGTTTTAGCGGGGGGGACATCGTTTGTCCGTTGGTCTTAGAGCTGAGTTTAATTCCTTCCCCAGTCTGCTTGCTGTCAGACACACTACCCGGGCGAGTTACTGAAGTGATCAAATCTTTCATTCTTTCGCCACCTGCAGGCGGATTTGAAAGCCCAGTGTTTGTGGTGCTCTGAGAAGCTGTTTTATTCTGTTGTTCTGTGCTTTTCTTTTTTAGCTGCGAGTCTTGTCCTCCTTTCGCAGTCCGTGCGGGCTGTTGTGTTGATTCGGGCTGTGGCTGACACTGAGGTTTCTCGGCCTCTTTACAAAACTGCTTGTGCTTCTTCCAGTCCGCTTTCTGGTGTTCTTTACTACAATAGAAAGAGTTCCGACACCGTCCACATTTAAGCAGGTTTTCCATCTTTCCACAAAGCTCACAAAACTGCTGGTCCCTGTCTAAATCGGTCCCGGCAGTCCTTTCCTTTACGCTCTCTCTCTCCATGCTTATACAAGAGCGAATGCCACTTTAAACCCAGGTCTTTTCACGCGCTTCTACCGTGCAAGTTAGAAGACTCCTGAAACATTACAAACGAAACTGGAGAGCGGGGGCATCCCAGGTATATCATTGAATCACGTGGTGACTTGCGCTCCTTTTGGGTTTCGTAGTAGATCAAATACTGTTTGTACGCGACATAACAAATTGTTTGACTCTTGTTTGCAGTGTGTCATTCTGGTCGAGTCGCATGGCGACGACGCACTGTACACCCCCCCCCCCCCCAACTTCACTCCACACGTAGCCCAAAGTAACACAATCTCCGACGTCAGCATAACGAGGGCATGGCCAACCGTTAAGGACCAAGGCCCATTCATAAGGTTGAAACAAAGCGTGCAGGTTTTTTTTCCGAATTCGTTGTTGTTTTTGTCATTCAAATTATTATTAACTATAACCACTCATTATTTTATATATTCTGTTAAAGTGGTTGTTTACATATGCATGTTATGTTTACCACTTATGAATGCGTTTCTAAGTTATGAATGTGTTATGAAGTCCTTAGGTACATTTCATGACTTGATGTTCCCAATATTCTTCTCATCATTAAATAGAACGTGTTTCGCTCAGCAATGAAGCTCTGTTAATTTGCAATATATCTTTCATCAAATGTACCTTTTATACTAGGATAAAGAGTGAACTTAGCCAAACATTTTTAAAAAACTATATTCAGAGTTGATTAAAAAAAATATGATGCTCCATTATAAATATAATATCATAATAATCATAAACCATAAATACCTGGACTGTAATAATAAGAAACAGCAACACCTTATCAAAACTGTTGACAACAATTCACTACCCATTGATGTTTGACTCATTCACTGAAAATAGATACTGGCAAAAGGTCATGTTCCTTTACCTAGAAATTCATCTGCACCAGCAGCATATAATAAATGAGGTTTAATATTAAACCGAGTTGAACACCTGCTTGGTAAATACTGGCACTCTTACAGGAACTGTTGGAACTGAGTCCAGCTGCACGTACACAGTTGGCTTCAGTCTTTTTAGAGAGGAGGACCTCATAACACTCGACCTTTACCTCTCCTGAAGAAGAAGGCATGAATCTGTTTCATTGTAAAAACAAGGAAGACCAACCTGCGACCTTACTGTCTCTGTGCAGGGTTATAATAAACTATTCATTTTTTTATTTTTTTATTTCACCTTTATTTAACCAGGTAGGCAAGTTGAGAACAAGTTCTCATTTACAATTGCGACCTGGCCAAGATAAAGCAAAGCAGTTCGACACATACAACAACAACACAGAGTTACACATGGAGTAAAACAAACATACAGTCAATAATACAGTAGAAAAATAAGTCTATATACAATGTTAGCAAATGAGGTGAGATAAGGGAGGTAAAGGCAAAAAAAAGGCCATGGTGGCGACGTAAAAACAATATAGCAAGTAAAACACTGGAATGGTAGATTTGCAGTGGAATAATGTGCAAAGTAGAGATAGAAATAATGGGGTGCAAAGGAGCAAAATAAATAAATAAATACAGTAGGGGGAGAGGTAGTTGTTTGGCCTAAATTATAGATGGGCTATGTACAGTTGCAGTAATCTGTGAGCTGCTCTGACAGCTGGTGCTTAAAGCTAGTGAGGGAGATAAGTGTTTCCAGTTTCAGAGATTTTTGTAGTTCATTCCAGTCATTGGCAGCAGAGAACTGGAAGTAGAGGCGGCCAAAGGAAGAATTGGTTTTGGGGGTGACCAGAGAGATATACCTGCTGGAGCGCGTGCTACGGGTGGGTGCTGCTATGGTGACCAGCGAGTTTAGATAAGGCGGGACTTTACCTAGCAGGGTCTTGTAGATGACCTGGAACCAGTGGGTTTGGCGACGAGTATGAAACGAGGGCCAGTTAACGAGAACGTACAGGTCGCAGTGTTGGGTAGTATATGGGGCTTTGGTGACAAAACGGATGGCACTGTGATAGACTGCATCCAATTTATTGGAGGCTATTTTGTAAATGACATCGCTGAAGTCGAGGATCGGTAGGATGGTCAGTTTTACAAGGGTATGTTTGGCAGCATGAGTGAAGGATGCTTTGTTGCGAAATAGGAAGCCAATTCTAGATTTAACTTTGGATTAGAGATGTTTGATGTGAGTCTGGAAGGAGAGTTTACAGTCTAACCAGACACCTAGGTATTTGTAGTTGTCCACATATTCTAAGTCAGAACCGTCCAGAGTAGTGATGTTGGACGGGCGGGCAGGTGCAGGCAGCGATCGGTTGAAGAGCATGCATTTAGTTTTACTTGTATTTAAGAGCAATTGGAGTCCTTGGAAGGAGAGTTGTATGGCATTAAAGCTCGTCTGGAGGGTTGTTAACACAGTGTCCAAAGAAGGGCCAGAAGTCTTCTATCAGAGAAGTAGTTGGTGAACCAGACGAGGCAATCATTTGAGAAACCAAGGCTATCGAGTCTGCCGATGAGGATGTGGTGATTGACAGAGTCGAAAGCCTTGGCCAGGTCAATGAATACGGCTACACAGTATTGTTTCTTATCGATGGCGGTTAGGATATCGTTTTGGACCTTGAGCGTGGCTGAGGTGCACCCATGACCAGCTCTGAAACCAGATTGCATAGCGGAGAAGGTATGGTGGGATTCGAAATGGTCGGTAATCTGTTTGTTGACTTGGCTTTCGAAGACCTTAGAAAGGCAGGGTAGGATAGATATAGGTCTGTAGCAGTTTGGGTCAAGAGTGTTCTTCCCCTTTGAAGAGGGGGATGACTGCAGCTGCTTTCCAATCTTTGGGAATCTCAGACAACACAAGAGGTTGAACAGGCTAGTAATAGGGGTTGCAACAATTTCGGCAGATCATTTTAGAAAAGAAAGGGTCCAGATTGTCTAGCCCGGCTGATTTGTAGCGGTCCAGATTTTGCAGCTCTTTCAGAACATCAGCTGACTGGATTTGGGAGAAGGAGAAATGGGTAAGGCTTGGGCGAGTTGCTGTGGGGGGTGCTGTTGACCGGGGTAGGGGTAGCCAGGTGGAAAGCATGGCCAGCCGTAGAAAAATGCTTATTGAAATTATCGTATATATAGTGGATTTATCGGTGGTGACAGTGTTTCCTGTCCTCAGTGCAGTGGGCAGCTGGGAGGAGGTGTTCTTATTCTCCATGGACTTTACAGTGTCCCAGAACTTTTTTGAGTTTGTGTTGCAGGAAGCACATTTCCGCTTGATAAAGCTAGCCTTTTCTAACTGCCTGTGTATATTGGTTTCTAGCTTCCCTGAAAAGTTGCATATTACGGGGGCTGTTCGATGCTAATGCAGAACGCCATAGGATGTTTTTGTGTTGGTTAAGTACAGTCAGGTCTGGAGAGAACCAAGGGCTATATCTGTTCCTGGTTCTAAATTTCTTGAATGGGGCATGCTTATTTAAGATGGGGAGGAAGGCATTTTTAAAAGATAACCAGGCATCCTCTACTGACGGGCTGAGATCAATATCCTTCCAGGATACCCCGGCCAGGTCGATTAGAAAGGCCTGCTCGCTGAAGTGTTTCAGGGAGCGTTTGACAGTGATGAGTGGAGGTCGTTTGACCGCTGACCCATTACGGATGCAGGCAATGAGGCAGTGATCGCTGAGATCTTGGTTGAAAACAGCAGAGGTGTATTTAGAGGGCAAGTTGGTTAGGATGATATCTATGAGGGTGCCCGTGTTTACGGCTTTGGGGTGGTACCTGGTAGGGTCATTGATAATTTGTGTGAGATTGAGGGCATCAAGCTTAGATTGTGGATGGCTGGGGTGTTAAGCATGTCCCAGTTTAGGTCAACTAGCAGCACGAGCTCTGAAGATAGATGGGGGGCAATCAGTTCACGTTGTGTCCAGAGCACAGCTGGGTGCAGAGGGTGGTCTATAGCAGGCGGCAATGGAGAGAGACTTGTTTTTAGAAAAGGTGGATTTTTAAAAGTAGAAGTTCAAATTGTTTGGGTACAGACCTGGATAGTAGGACAGAACTCTGCAGGCTATCTCTGCAGTAGATTGCAACACCGCCCACTTTGGCCGTTCTATCTTGTCTGAAAATGTTGTAGTTAGCGATGGAGATTGCAACACCGCCCCCTAGATTGCAACACCGGCCCCTTTTGAATTGGAAGTGTATCATTGCTAAAGTCAAAATTATATTGCTCAACTTTGGAATAAAAGGGTGTTGGGGCATTTTAAAAAGTTGAGCATGCACTTTAAATAAAATGTAGTTCAAATATCAACAACAACAAAAAGATTTTGATTGCGATAATACCCATTTTGCTGTATAATCAGAGGGACAAAAATGTAATTTAAAAAAACAACAACAGCACAAATCACCAAATAGTAACGTTTGGTAACACTTTCTATGAGGCAGCAATACTTTCAAATTGCGTTATGCCTTAAGATAAACATTTATAGTAAATTATAACACTAGAAAGTGTTACCAAGTTTCTTCTAGGCACTAGGGCCAACTCCATTACATGAAGTGTGTCAAGGCACTGATTTTAACATGCCGCCCTTGGATAAGACATAAAATTACCCAAAGATGATTATTTCTCATTGCTATCTTAGAGAGAGGTAGAGAATTGGACTGGGGCAGACATTTTGTCTGCCAAGTTTTTGAAGGGGACATTAGGGGCTTTTTCTAACGGCTTTTTATCTAAACGCTTGAAGTTAATTTTAGATTACAGTCCTGGATGAATTGCTTATTCACCCATGCTGACTTGACCACTGGCCCTTTTCCAACAACTCAAGCTTTCTTAAAAACAAATATGGTTTTTAATCAACATTTCAAAATTGATCGACAGCCCAACATTGTGGTGTTTATCTCACAGCAAAAAAAGCAAGTGTTAAATCAGAAGTGTATATGTTGCCCTATACCACACGGTGTTAGCTACCTCTGTGTAGTGCGGAACAATATAGACACTTTTTTTGAGTTACATTTAATCTTATTAGTGTTAGCTTTCCGGGAGTTTCAGTAACCGCAAAGAGTTGAAAATGAACACTAATACAGTTGACTACTTTTGAACACTTGTTAGAGTTTTAACTTGAATTATACTATGTAAAACCTTACGGTTAAGATGTTCTCACAGAGGGCAAGTCTTTATAGTGGCTGTTGTTTGCACAGTAACCGTTAACATCTCTCAGTGGCTACATCTGGGGCGTAATTATCCATGATATGAAAGTGCTTTGATAAGGTCTGTCTGAGTAACAGTTTGCTTGCTGGAACTTTTTCTGCTATCTTAGATAAGCTAAGAAGGGAGGCTATTTTCACAACAACTTTTGTTAACTTTCTATGAGGCACGTGCATTTATGATGCCTTGTGATAGGCCTACCCTTGTAGTGCGTTATAACACTTGCTGTGAACTGTCATAAGAACGCATAAGTAGATATAACATCCTTATAATACACTCTCTGACCTTGTACAGTACCAGTCAAAAGTTTGGACACACCTACTCATTCAAGTTTAAAAAAAACTATTTTGTACTTTGTAGAATAATAGTGAAGACATCAAAACTATGAAATAACACATATGGAATCATGTATTTACCAAAAAAGTGTTAAACGAATGAAAATATATTTTATATTTGAGATTCTTCAAAGAAGCCACCCTTTGCATTGATGACAGCTTTGCACACTCTTGGCATTCTCTCAACCAGCTTCACGAGGTAGTCATTTGTAATGCATTTCAATTAACAGGTGCGCCTTGTTAAAAGTTCATTTGTGGGATTTATTTCCTTCTTAATGTGTTTGAGCCAATCAGTTGTGTTGTGACAAGGTAGGAGTGGTATACAGAAGATAGCCCTATTTGGTAAAAGACCAAGTACATATTATGTCAAAAACAGCTCAAATAAGCAAAGAGAAATGACATTACATCATTACTTTAAGACATCAATCTGGAAAGTGTCAAGAACTTTGAAAGTTTCTTCAAGTCCAGTCGCAAAAACCATCAAGCACTATGATGAAACTGTCTCTCAAGAGGAACACCTTAGGAAAGGAAGACCCAGAGTTACATCTGCTGCACAGGTTAAGTTCATTAGAATAACTGCACCTCAGATTGCAGCCCAAATAAATGCCTCACAGAGTTCAAGTAACAGACACATCTCAACATCAACTGTTCAGAGAAGACTGTGAATCAGGCCTTCATGGTCGAATTGCTGCAAAGAAGCCACTACTAAAGGACACCAATAAGAAGAGACCTGCTTGAGCCAAAAAACACGAGCAATGGACATTAGACTGGTGGAAATCTGTCGTTTGGTCTGATGAGTCCAAATTTGAGATTTTTGGTTCCAACCACCTTGTCTTTGTGAGACGCAGAGTAGGTGAACGAATGATGTGTGGTTCTCACCGTGAAGCATGGAGGAGGAGGTGTGATGGTGTGGGGTTGCTTTGCTGGTGACACTGTCAGTGAGTTATTTAGAATTCAAGGCACACTTAACTAGCATGGCTACCACAGCATTCTGCAGCGATACGCCATACCATCTGGTTTGCGCTTAGTGGGACTATCATTTGGATAATAACCTAAAATGCACCTCCAGGCTGTGTAAGGGCTATTTTACCAAGAAGGAGAGTGATGGAGTGCTGCATCAGATGACCTGGCCTCCACAATCACCCAAACTCAACCCAATTGAGATAGTTTGGGATGAGTTGGTACCGCAGAGTGAAGGAAAAGCAGCCAACAAGTGCTCAACATATGTGGGGGAACTCCTTCAAGACTGTTGGAAAAGCATTCCAGGTGAAGCTGGTTGAGAGAAGACCAAGAGTGTGCAAAGCTGTCATCAAGGCAATGGGTGGCCACTTTTTTGTTTACTACATGATTCCATATGTGTTATTTAATAGTTTTGATGTGTTCACTCTTACTCTACAATGCAGAAAATAGTAAAAATAAAGAAAAACCCTTGAATGAGTAGGTGTGTCCAAACTTTTGATCGGTACTGTATGTTTGTATAGTAGGTAGGCCTATTATATTCACTTCATGGCCAGCCTGACTGTCATCTCCTCAGTTGCTTATTAGGCCCACTTTGCTACCACATATAAAATGACTCAACAACATTGGCACTGGGGCACAGGGGGTATGTTTGGCAATAACTCACCTTCTCCTTTCTGCTCCATCTGACGGCGGCAGTGACTTTGCACGCCCCAACACCGAACGCTTTGTTAGGCCATGCCATGCTGGTACGTGGTGCTGACGTTGGCACCTGCGGGTAGACCTGAACCCACCCGTGGTGTTGGAAGCATCACAGTATTGGCATTGCCAGTCTTGGCTTGCAGCTGTGTGTGCCTCTCCGATGCACGTGTGTGTAAAGTGACCTTTTGCAGTGTTATGGATGAATAGTGCACAACACCAGTTCGTTATTGAGGCAGAGTCAAAATCATAATCAATGACTGGATAGAATGAACAAAGCAATTTATGGATAAATAGTCTAAGCTATCCTTAAATTGTTGCAATTTATCCATTATTCTCACATGGGGGCTTTGAAAAAGCCATACCTTCACAGAAGAAGGCTGTAAGCATTTAAAGAGAACGTGGAGAGAGGACTCAAGCAACTGCGCATTCACGACCCACATAAACTCCCACATCTCTCAGTCTGTGATGTGTATTGTCTCACTAAGACAGGCCCAGTCGACCCAAAGTGATAAGCGCACTGGTTTTTTTAACAGATGCATACCAGATATAAATTCCTGCCCCTATCTACACGGCTGCGCTATTACCACCAACCTTTAGAAGGTGTTGCAAAAGATGGAGGTCATTAATATACTATTTAACCGTCTGTGTTTGGCCCTCATTTTTATGTCACTTATGCGGTTCACAGCACCCATGGAAAACAAGGGACCCGGTGTCTTCTTGAGGTTTTGTCGATGTGGGCAGACGTTTGGATATTCTTGGATGCCTACCACGCCAGCTCATTTTCGAGGTTGCATCTGAAATCTCATCCTATATTCTTCCTATCTAGTGCTCCTTTGACCACTGCCCTATGGTCCAGAGCCCTATGGTCCAGAGCTCTATGGTCCAGAGCCCTATGCACTACACAGGAAATAGCAGAGGTGTGGACTCGAGTCACAAATATGATGACTTGCAACTCGACTTTAACACCAATGACTCGTGACTTGGACTTGAGCCTTATGACTCGACCTGACTTGATACCCTCCCCAGGCCCAAATATAAAAAATTATGCTATTTTAAAAAAGTGTGCAGCGCATCAACTCTTCACTTAACGGATTACAGTTTGAATCAGACAGCAGCCAATCAAATTGTGCCAGCTGAGAAAAAGTTGTACTTGGCAGTGCAGAGGAACGTCCGCGGGTGAATTCAGATGGAGCCCTTGGAAAGATGATACCTAAAAAAAATATTTTCGGATATAAAGACTACACTGTATCAACAAAAAACGTATTGCAACTTGCAAAACATGCAGGAAGAAAATTACGCAACTTCCAACTTGGTTCGACATTTGAAGCTGCACAAAGAACGGTAAGTCGTGGCTAATATAGCCGATAGCTATATATTGTATTACTTTACTAGTGTAGGCTAATGTAACGTTAAATCAATGAGCCTACACACAGTCAGTCAGTGCGGGAACGTGATCATTGCACCCAAGATTGAGCTACAACTGGCTTGGCAGTTGTTCCGGGTGAATGACTGTAGACAGAGAGAACGGAGGTAAGTTCAAGGCAAGCAAGAAGTACAAAACAACAAAACAAACTCTATCAAAATGGAGGCTGATACGCTGGCACGACATACTGTTCATGGCTAACGATCCGGCAGGGAATGGATGTCAGGTCAGTGCTTATGAAGTGGAGGGGTGATGATCAGGACCAGGTGTGCAGATAGCGGATGGGATACAGGTGCGGTAAATCAGAGATCTCCCAACTAGCTACGTCGCCCGGCAACCAGACAGGGTGCGTTCCAGGACACCGGAAAAAAACACTCCAGGACAGAACACAGGCAAAAACAGACTCAGGAAGCGGGATTCGTGACAATTACATTTGGTGAAGAGCACATTATAACTTGTTTTTGACTTGATACTTGACGGTCTTGACTTGAGATTTGACTCAGACTTGCCTGTCTTGACTTGGGACTTAACTTGGGACTTGAGTGCTAAGACTTGAGACTTACTTGTGACTTGGAACAATGACTTGGTCCCACCTCTGGGAAATAGGGTGCCATTTAGGATGGATCCCAACTGTTTATTGTGGAGAAAGTCAGGTGTGCTGTCTTTTTTCTCTTTCTCTCCTTCTCTTCCTTTTCTCCTCGTCACCTTAAATAAACCAGACGGTCCCTGGGTTATTTCAGATCATCAGCGTAGGGGGAAAGTGTGGCCTGAAACATAGCTGAATCTTGAATTGAAAAGGAATTTTGTGTTTCACGTAAGTAACCTTTGAGTTACTTTGTGTATATAGTTTACTTTAACGTATTCAACATGTTTTATAATGGCCCTAATCGATGTGACCACAATACTTTTTTAAGCATTGCACAATGGATTTTTTCATGAGTTTGGGAATTAATGTCCTACCTTTTGCGAAATAATGACTCAACCCATATTAGGGAAAGGTGGGAAAAGTTTAAGCCTCATCTCTTGCCAATCCACTGATCCAATACTCCACGAGTCACCTAATAGTCACCTTGATTGCTTAATGGTACATTACTGCCCAAGTGCCAAGGGAAGGAATGATGGACACGCCACAAATCATCCAACCGTGGGCACTGCCAGGCACCTCTCTGACACAGTTATCACCCTACACTGCTCTGCGCTGGCACTCCTGGGGATGGGGTTTAGAGATAGTATAAACAAACTGTCACGTTCCTGACCTATTTATGTTAGTTGTTATGTGTGTTAGTTGGTCAGGACGTGAGGTTGGGTGGGCATTCTATGTTTTCTGTTTCTGTGTTGGTTTTGGGTTGCCTGGTATGGCTCTTAATTAGAGGCAGGTGTTTGGCGTTCCTCTAATTAAGAGTCATATTTAGGTAGGCGTTGTCACAGTGTTCGTTGTGGGTGATTGTCTCCTGTGTTTGTGTATGTCGTTGCGCCACACGGGACTGGTTTCGGTTTGTTTGTTAAGTGTCATTTCTGTAACGGCTGTCCTCCTCTTCTTCATCCGAAGAGGAGCAGGGATTGAACCAAGGCGCAGTGGAGTTTGAATACATAATGAATTTAATGACAAGACGAAAAAACACGAACTTGACTATACACTAACAAAACAAATAAACGGTGTAGAACAGATCTGAACGACGGACTCACATAACACACGAGAACGCACGAACAGGGAAAAAGCCTACACATAAATGACACTTAACAAACAAACCGAAACCAGACCCGTGTGGCGCAACGACATACACAAACACAGGAGACAATCACCCACAACGAACACTGTGACAACGCCTACCTAAATATGACTCTTAATTAGAGGAACGCCAAACACCTGCCTCTAATTAAGAGCCATACCAGGCAACCCAAAACCAACACAGAAACAGAAAACATAGAATGCCCACCCAACCTCACGTCCTGACCAACTAACACACATAACAACTAACATAAATAGGTCAGGAACGTGACACAAACAAACACATACAGAGTGAAACAAAACACACAAGTTTGGCAGACTGGCGAGGAAGGGTTTGTGTGCCTGCCTTGTCACAAGGTAAACATAACAACTTGTCATACGCTGACATAACTACCCTGTCGTAAGTCATAAGGTTGTCATAAGGTAGACAAAAGTCAGCAATGTTTCAGGCCATAGGGCAGCTATACTCTACCCCATTGTTATGAGGTAATAAGCAGGTTTTCCCTAACCTATTTATAACATATTTTCACATGCATCCATACATAGGGCACTGTAAAACCTGATTAGTTACATTTACTCAAATGGTTTGAGGAAACTGATTGCACTGAACCATTTGAGTAAAAAAATATATAATTTGAGTATACTGTACTGCACTGTCAATGTTTGAGTAAGCATAACAAGTGTTCTTGTCAACTGTACTTAAATAAACAGCTCAAATGTAACGGAACACGATGGTGTTGGCTTTACCTGAATTTATTTTTAATTTTTTTAATTTTCTATTTCACTTTTATTTAACCAGGTAGGCCAGTTGAGAACAAGTTCTCATTTACAACTGCGACCTGGACAAGATAAAGCAAAGCAGTGCGACATAAACAACAACACAGAGTTACACATGGAATAAACAAACATACAGTCAATAACACAATAGAAAGGTCTATATACAGTTTGTGCAAATGAGGTAAGATAAGGGAGGTAAGGCAATAAATAGGCCATAGTGGCGAAATATTTACAATTTAGCAATTAAAAACTGGAGAAATAGATGTGCAGAAGATGAATGTGCAAGTATAGATACTGGGGTGCAAAGGAGCAAAAAATCTATAAATAACAGTATGGGGATGAGGTAGTTGGATGGGCTTTTACAGATGGGCTATGTACAGGTGCCGTGATCTGTGAGCTGCTCTGACAGCTGGTGCTTAAAGTTAGAGAGGGAGATATGAGTCTCCAACTTCAGTGATTTTTGTAATTAGTTCCAGTCATTGGCAGCAGAGAACTGGAAGGAAAGACGGCCGAAGGAGGAATTGACTTTGGGGGTGACCAGTGAAACATACCTGCTGGAGCGCGTGCAACGTGTGGGTGCTGCTATGGTGACCAGTGAGCTGAAATAAGGCAGGGCTTTACCTAGCAAAGACTTATAGATGACCTGGAGCCAGTGGGTTTGGCGACGAATATGAAGCGAAGGCCAGCCAACGAGAGCATACAGGTCACAGTGGTGGGTAGTATATGTGGCTTTGGTGACAAAACGGATGGCACTGTGATAGACTGCATCAAATTTGCTGAGTAGAGTGTTGGAGGCTATTTTGTAAATGACATCGCCGAAGTCAAGGATCCGTAGGATAGTCCGTTTTACGAGGGTATGTTCGGCAGCATGAGTGAAGGATGCTTTGTTGCGAAATAGGAAGCAGATTCTAGATTTAATTTGGGATTGGAGATGCTTAATGTGAGTCTGGAAGGAGAGTTTACAGTCTAACCAGACACCTAGGCATTTGTAGTTGTCCACATATTCTAAGTCAGAACTGTCCAGAGTAGTGATGGTAGACGGGCGGGCAGGTGCGGGCAGTGATCGGTTGAAGAGCATGCATTTAGTTTTACTTGCATTTAAGAGCAGTTGGAGGCCACGGAAGGAGAGTTGTATGGCATTGAAGCTCGTCTGGAGGTTAATTAACACAGTGTACAAAGAAGGGCCAGATGTATACAGAATGGTGTCGTCTGCGTAGAGGTGGATCAGAGAATCACCAGCAGCAAGAGCGACATCATTGATGTATACAGAGAACAGAGTCGGCCCGAGAATTGAACCCTGTGGCACCCCCATAGAGACTGTCAGAGGTCCAGACAACAGGCCCTCCGATTTGACACACTGAAATCTGTCTGAGAAGTAGTTGGTGAACCAGGCGAGGCAGTCATTTTGAGAAACCAAGGCTGTTGAGTCTGCCGATAAGAATGTGGTGATTGGCAGATTTGAAAGCCTTGGCCAGGTCGATGAATACAGCTGCACATTATTGTGTCTTATCGATGGCGGGTTAAGATATCGTTTTGGACCTTGATCGTCGCCGAGGTGCACCCATAACCAGCTCTGACACCAGATTGCATAGCGGAGAAGGTATGGTGGGATTCGAAATGGTCGGTGATCTGTTTGTTAACTTGGCTTTCGAAGACTTTAGAAAGGCAGGGTAGGATAGATATAGGTCTGTAACTGTTTTGGTCTAGAGTGTCTCCCCCTTTGAAGAGGGGGATGACCGTGGCAGTTTTCTAATCTTTGGGGATCTCAGACGATACGAAAGAGAAGTTGAACAGGCTAGTAATAGGGGTTGCAACAATTTCGGCAGATAATTTTAGAAAGAGAGGGTCCAGATTGTCTAGCCCGGCTGATTTGTAGGGGTCCAGATTTTGCAGCTCTTTCAGAACATAATCTATCTGGATTTGGGTGAAGGAGAAATGGGGGAGTCTTGGGCAAGTTGCTGTGGGGGGTGCAGGGCTGTTGACCAGGGTAGTGGTAGCCAGGTGAAAAGCATGGCCAGTTGTAGAAAAATATTGTGGATTTATCGGTGCTGACAGTGTTTCCTTTCCTCAGTGCAGTGAGCAGCTGGGAGGAGGTGCTCTTATTCTCCATGGACATTAGTGTCCCAGAACTTTTTTGAGTTTGTGCTACATTATGCAAATTCCTGTATGAAAAAGCTAGCCTTTGCTTTCCTAACTGCCTGTGTACATCGAAAAGCGGGGGCTATTCGATGCTAATGCAATACGACATAGGATGTTTTTGTGCTGGTCAAGGGCAGTCAGGTCTGGAGTGAACCAAGGGCTATATTTGTTCCTGGTTCTACATTTTTTGAATGGTGCATGGTTATCTCTCTCTCTTTATAGCTCCCTCTCCCTTCCTCTCTCACAACACAATCTCCCTTCTATCTGTATCGTGGAGGTGTGCTCTTGCAACAGATGGAGACAATCCAAGTGATAGCAGCAGCGTTGAAAGGAGCCATCCAACATTCGACCAAGCTACGTGTCAGACTGTGGCCAAAGAATGGAGAGATATCACATTCTTTGATGTTAATTGCCATAGTAAAAATAGATCCAAGTGCCAATCTCTCCTTCCTGTGGCTATTGGGCCTGTAGCTAATGTTTACTGACGGGCCGCTCAAGACCTCATATAACCTCAACCCTATAACCTAGTTCCATCTAGTTGATGAAATACTAGCTAAACTGTGTTGATTTGGTGGCTCAGCTACTTGTCAGGTCTTTTCTATGTGCTTGATGATTTACAGTTCATGTATAGGCTACAATCATTTCCTTGTTTTTTCCCTCAGTGTCACACTTCCGCAAATGTACTGGATGGAGATTATTTTGAGGTGATATTGTACCGTCTATTATTCTGTGGTTGGGTGCTAATCATCCTAACTAAAGTTCACAATATAAGAGAAAAACACATCTACTGGTGAGAATATACAAATGTAAGGATATCGCATGGTATTTATGTTTCCTTCACTATTTACTATAAACATGCAGTGTCACACAGGCAGCACAACATGTCTTGACGTCAAATGTCGAATCAATTGTGTTATCATCATCACGCCAAAAAAATATCTGTCATACCACCAATTCAAAAGAGCTGCCACGAAACCATACAAACGTGCTCCCAGTAGAGGTCGCTACAATACAAGCAACTGGTCCTCAGCAACTTCAGTCTTCCATACTACAGATACACTCTATGACAATAAAATGCCACTTCAAAACTGTTTGAAAAAGAACCACATCAATCGACTGAAGTCACTGATTCTATATTGTTGTAGAGGTTCATCTGTCTATGAATGAAATCCAACGAGCTTCATCCATGCTTACTCTAACTCAGACCCGTATTCAGTTGTTACAGTCACAGGCATTCAGACATACGTTGGATGTTTGTCCCAGTTGGATGGGCAGGTTTGCCTCAGCACTACCACTAGACCATAGTTGTGTTCAGTAGGCATGAAACAGAGGGAAACGCACCTAAATGGAGGGAAATCGGGAGGTACTATCTGTACTTGTCCAATAAGAACTACTTGTTTTAGTTTTTCATTGTAAAACATTTTCTGTTGCATGTCCTAATGAACATGACCCAAACTTGGGCTCATCAGTGCTCAAATTTTGAGTGGTTACACTCACGCCTGGTGGATGAATGCATTACAACAGGTCAACAAGGCGTCTGTCTGGTCAACAATCTGCGCTTCACTGGGCCACTAGTAGTTGTTAAGGTAGTGTGTGTGTGGGGGGGCGGGGTCTTGTCCTCTTACATGATTTACACAAACCAGCCTCTCCCATCTGCCAGTGTGGCCTAGTTGCGTCACTTTGGCGCACGTGAATTTTGTAAATCGAAATCACCTCCGTTGCGAAGTCAAATATATGTGAGAGCTGAGAGTCAAGGGACAGCAGTTGCCCGGAACCACAGTCAAAATAGAAAAGTGTTTTGGTTTGTTTATTTGATGTAATACCTCCTGTTTTGATGAGTCAGTGGGTTGAGCATTGCCTCTGTCAGGCCCGTCACACTTGGCCTCCCCACGATGCGATTTGGAGAACTCTCCCCCACCTCTGTGTTGCTTAATTGGGGACCTTTTCCCTCTCTCTTCTCTCCTTTTTCTCTGTTCTCTGTCTCACCTGTCTCTCTCTCTCTTTTCTGGCTACAGTAAGTTTGGCCATGGGTGACACAAGATGAAGACTAGAGTTACTACGCTTATCTGCAGGCATGTGTGTCTCTCTGCGTGTGTGTTTGCGTATGAATGGAAGGATCATGACCTTGATCAAAACGTTCTGTACACTTGGTTCATCGTGTGGTCATAGTTTCCAGTCGGCTGGATTTCACAAGCTATAATCGATGCATGTAGGCTACAGTATGGTGAAAAGGCAGGAAGCCATATGGCTATGCTTATGTTGAAAATGCATGCACAGTGTGTCAAAAATGGAGCAAGTTATATGGTTATGGTTATACTTAAAGTTCTGGCTAAGGTTATAGCTATGGTTAAGGTTATCAAATCCAATCCATTTTTTGGGATCACATACAAGTGTTTAGCAGATGTTATATGCGGGTGTAGCGAAATGCTTGTGTTTCTAGCTCCGACAGTACAGTAATATCTATCAAGTAACATCTAACAATTTCACAACATATACCCAATACACACAAATCTAACTAAAGGAATGTAATTAAGAATATATAAATATATGGACGAGCAACGTCAGAGCGGCATAGACTAAGATACAGTAGAATAGTATAGAATACAGTATATACATATGAGATTAGTAATGCAGGGTATTTAAAGTAACTACTGTTACATTTATTAAAGAGGAAGTCTACAGTTGAAGTCGGAAGATTACACTTAGGTTGGAGTCATTAAAACTCGCTTTTCAATCACTCCACAAATTTCTTGTTATCAAACTATAGTTTTGGCAAGTCGGGTAGGACATCTACCTTGTGCATGACACAAGTCATTTTTCCAACAATTTTTTACAGACAGATTATTTCACTCTATCACAATTCCAGTGGGTCAGAAGTTTACATACACTAAGTTGACTGAGTCTTTAAACAGTTTGTAAACTTCCAGAAAATTATGTCATAGCTTTAGAAGCTTCTGATTGGCTAAGTCACATCATTTGAGTCAATTGGAGGTGTACCTGTGGATGTATTTCAAGGCCTACCTTGAAACTCAGTGCCTCTTTGCTTGCCATCATGGGAAAATCAAAAGAAATCAGCCAAGACCTCAGAAAAAAATGTTTTGACCTCAATAAGTCTGGTTCATTCTTGGGAGCAATTTCCAAACACCTGAAGGTACCACGTTCATCTGTACAAACAATAGTACGCAAGTATAAACACCATGGGACCACACAGCCGTCATACCACTCAGGAAGGAGACGCATTCTGTCTCCTAGAGATGAACGTATTTTGGTGCGAAAGATCAAATCAATCCCAGAACAACAGCAAAGGACCTTGTGAAGATGCTGGAGGAAACAGGTACAAAAGTATCTATATCCACAGTAAAACGAGTGTCACGATCGTCGTATTGTGAAAGAGAGGAGGACCAAGGCGCAGCGTGATAGCAATACATCTTCATTTATTAGAAGACGAAACGAAAACGAACAATACTTTAAACACTAAACAAAACAATAAACCGACGAATGTGAAGCTATACAAACCAAGAGTGCTGACACTAAACACTACACATACATCCCCCATGTCACACCCTGACCTAACTAAAATAATACAGAAAACAAAGATAACTAAGGACAGGTCGTGACAACGAGTCCTATATCAACATAACCTGAAAGGGCGCTCAGCAAGGAAGAAGCCACTGCTCCAAAACCACCTTAAAAAAGCCAGAGTACAGTTTGTAACTGCACATAGGGACAAAGATCGTACTTTTTGGAGAAATGTCCTCTGGTCTGAAGAGTTAAAACTTGTTTGGGCTGCAAGCCCGAAATCGGACGAAAATGACAACAGCTGCAGGGCGCGAAATTCAAAATCTATTTTTTAAAAATATTTAACTTTTACACATTAACAAGTCCAATACAGCATTTGAAAGATAAACATCTTGTCAATCCAGCCAACATGTCCGATTTTTTAAATGTTTTACAGAGAAAACACCACATATATTTATGTTAGCTCACCACCAAATACAAAAGTGGACAGACACGTATGGATATGATTATGAAGTATGAATTATGATTCAAGTAGCATGCACAAGCCAACCGAAATAAACTAAAACCAACCTAAAGAGCCCAGAAAAAACTACCTCAGATGACAGTCATATAACATGTTACACAATAAATCTATGTTTTGTTCATAAAAAGTGCATATTTTAGCTATAAATCAGTTTTACATTGATGCTACCCAAAAATGCTAACACATAGCTAGAGTCTGAATCCAGACGGGAGTAGCCAGAGAAAATACATACACCAACGTCGGCTACTAATTACACCTCATAAAACATTTCAGAAAAACATATGGTGGATAGCTAATGAAAGACAGATATCGTGTGAAAAAAGCCAACATTTCCGATTTTTGAAGTGTTTTACAGCGAAAACACAATATATCGTTATATTAGCTAACAACATAAGCTAGCATAAGTCAGCACTAGCATTGGTCAAGCGCTAGCCTAGCACAGTTAGCCCACTTAGCACAGCACAGCTCAACAGATATATGAAAAAGCATCCCAAATTGGGTCTTATCTTTGTTGATATTCCATCAGAATGTTGTAACGGGGTCCAATGTCCAGTAGAGTCTTTAGTTGGGTTCCAGAACGAATTATTTCCCTCTTTGGTTAGCAAGCACAATAGCATTGCGGCGCTACACAGCGTTTCTTCAAAAAATTCTTCCGTCGTATCACATCTAAAGTCCAGAATAAATTGCAATAATATAATTAAAGTATATTGAAAAAACATACTTTAGGATGATTTTGTGACATGTATCAAATAATATCGTAGTCAGACATCATATTCACCGTTATCTACCTTGTTCCAGAAGCCGAGACCAAATTATGCTTCGCGCCCGGAATTTTTTTTTAACTGCGCAGGTCTCACAAGAAGGTGTGTTATTCAGTCCATGGACGAGATATTCGACTCCTTTCAATTCTCACTTCCGCATTACAGCCTGACGAAGGCGTATGACGTGTTCCTATGGTCCCAAGTCAAAGGGCCTTTTATAGAGAAGGTCTTAAAGAGACACATCGCATTTTGGAAATCTCAATTCGGCTGGGAAAATGGCTGTAAAAATATTTCTGTTCGACTTAGAGAAACAATTCAAACCTTTTTAGAAACTATAGACTGTTATCTATCCAACAGTAGTAAATATATGCATATTGGAAAATAAAAAGTTTCTTAGGAGGCCGTTTGAAAATGTGCACACATTTTCCAGTTTTTTCAATATTCAGCTTGCAGCCCAAACAGGTTAAAAATAGAACTGTTTGGCCATAATGACCATGTTTGGAAAAAGAGGAGGAAAAAGGGGAAGTCTTGCAAGCCGAAGAACACCATCCCAACCGTGAAACATGGGGGTGGCAGCATCATGTTGTGGGGTGCTTTGCTGCAGGAGGGACTGGTGCACTTCACAAAATAGATGGCATCATGAGGGAGGAAAATTATGTGGATATATTGAAGCAACATCTCAAGACATCAGTCAGGTAGTTAAAGCTTTGTCGCAAATGGGTCTTCCAAATGGACAATGACCCCAAGCATACTTCCAAAGTTTTGACAAAATGGCTTAACAAAGTCAAGGTATTGTAGTGGCCATCACAAAGCCCTGACCTCAATCCCATAGAAAATATGTGGGCAGAACTGAAAAAGCGTTTGCAAGCAAGGAGGCCTACAAACCTGACTCAGTTACACCAGCTGTGTCAGGAGGAATGGGCCGAAACTGACACAACTTATTGTGGGAAGCTTGTGGAAAGTTACCCGAAACGTTTGACACATGTTAAACATTTTAAAGGCAATGCTACCAAATATTAATTGAGTGTATGTAAACTTCTGACTGGGAATGTGATGAAAGAAATAAAAGCTGGCAGTGGCTTGGGTGGTTGTTGCCCTTGATTATCTTTTTGGCCTTCCTGTGACATCGGATGCTTTTGATGTCCTGGAGGGCAGGTAGTTTGCCCCCGGTGATGCATCGGCCAGCCTCTGGAGAACTCTGCGGTTGCGGGCGATGCAGATTCCCCCCGTCCTGTGTTTATTATTACAGTTTATTTCAAATGTGCTTTTGGCTTATCATTCTCACAGATGTAATTGGTTTTGGTTATGGGCTATTTTAAAATACACATAAACAGCAACCACATGCAAAAAAACAGATATCTCTGAGACCCATCAAATCAAATCAAGCCTTATTTATACATCACATTTCAGACATGGAATGCAATGCACTGTGCTTCACAGGAGAGAGAAAAAATATATATAAAAATATATAAAATATATATATATTTACTACACAACAAACAAAAGATTTTAAAAAACGAAAGAATGACAAAATATGAATGACTAAAAAAACACCCGAAGGAAAAGCAAAGCTAAGGCAGCCAGTGTAGATACTTTAAAACCGGTGTAATGTGCGTTTTCTCTGTCTGGTCGTGGTCGGTACCCTTTGCTGCAGCATTCCGTATGTTTTGCCAATGGCGCTCTTGGGTAGACCATACAGGAGAGCATTACAGTAGTCCAGCTCTCCTGTCTGGCACACCCAGGAACGCCATTGGTCAACTGCAAAACATGCAGAACGCAGCAGCACGGGTACTGACCAAAACCAGACGGAGAGCACACATTACACCGGTTTTTAGCTGCCTGTGAGTTTGCTGCCTGTGAGTTTACAGTAGTCAATCCGTCACTGCCAAGACTTAATTGTAATTTCCTTATTCTTATTTATTCAGTCTGTTTTCTAGCTACTACCTGTCTGCACGTCAGTGTTTTGGGGTGCAAGCAACCTGCTTCTTAAGTAATGAATCTTTAAGCACTCGGCTGATTCAAGTCCCAAATGATTACATCCGCCTCGCTCGTTTGAGGGTTATTTGTAGCAAGTTTGACTTTTCACACCATTATACTCAAGTAGCACATGCTTCCAGAGTTTTTCCATGATTTTTTTGTGAATTCTTAATTCCTGTCTCCTTCACTGACTGCTTTTCCCAAGTGTTATTTCCTCCCTATGGCTTCTTTCCCCAGTTATGAGTGAAGCTGTAAAATAGGCCTACTGTGTACTATGAGGGGTGTGTTTGTGTGTGTTTGTGCGTGCGTGCTTGCTTGCGCTTATAAATGAAGACACTGGCATAAACATGACTATCCCAAGTCTGAATTCTACACTTTTTTTATTTTGGAATATGTAGCTATGCAAGCCTGGTCAACTTTACTGATGGCTGAACTCAACCAGATTGACCGCTGTGCTCACTCAGTCTGATTTAAGGGGCTGATGCGTACCTGTCTGCCTTGTGCTTTTAGGAGCCGCACCAAGGGGCTTACGACATCATCGCACAGTGCCGCCTGGGACCATTCTTCCTGTTCTGGAACGTGAGTCAACGAGGTGCTCCAGGGTGAAGTTCCCTCTTGGTACAGATCTAGGATTAGCTTCTCCTCCCCAAGTCCTAACCTTAACCATTATTGGGGAAATGCACTGACCCACTACCAATGTCCAGGGACAGTCATTGAGGTAAAACTGCTACTGCTGCTGCTTCTACTGCATTTCTTCCTCCATGTCTCGGGAGAGCAGAGAAATATTTTGAGAAACAGCAGGATCTCGTAAATGCTCGGCAGGGTATCTTCTCAGCTGGAAAGTAGGCCAGCTCATTTGTCACATTTGAAGGAAAACTTTTAACAGTTGAGTGACTCGATTCTGCACCAGTGTAAATGGCAAGTTACATTCAAAGTTATAGGTCGGCATGTTGGTTGAACACTTTGGGGATTGATCTTTCCGTCACGGGCGTGTCAAAGGTTTTTGTGCGAGGGCTTTCAGATCACCGAAATGTGCCGTTTTGGCTTTGAAGCCAACCCCTTCAGGAACACACTTAAATACCTTGAGGAGTTTGACACCAGGATCAGATATAGTGGGTGTCCTGGCAGTTAAAGGACAGATTCGCTTTTTGAACCAACCATATACACTGCTCAAAAAAATAAAGGGAACACTTAAACAACACAATGTAACATTTGTAGCCTGCTGGAGGTCATTTTGCAGGGCTCTGGCAGTGCACCTCCTTGCACAAAGGTGGAGGTAGCGGTCCTGCTGCTGGGTTGTTGCCCTCCTACGGCCTCCTCCACGTCTCCTGATGTACTGGCCTGTCTCCTGGTAGCGCCTCCATGCTCTGGACACTACGCTGACAGACACAGCAAACCTTTTTGCCACAGCTCGCATTGATGTGCCATCCTGGATGAACTGCACTACCTGAGCCACTTGTGTGGGTTGTAGACTCTGTCTCATGCTACCACTAGAGTGAGAGCACCGCCAGCATTCAAAAGTGACCAAAACATCAGGCAGGAAGCAAGGAACTGAAAAGTGGTCTTTGGTCACCACCTGCAGTATCACTCCTTTTATGGGGGTGTCTTGCTAATTGTCTATAATTTCCACCTTTTGTCTATTCCATTTGCACAACAGCATGTGAAATTTATTGTCAATCAGTGTTGCTTCCTAAGTGGACAGTTTGATTTCACAGAAGTGTGATTGACTT